>NC_051163.1:81315308-81362808 GCF_013339745.2 Dermacentor silvarum | reverse complement strand
GAAACTTTAACATACAATACTCGCACAACATAGAACGGGACATGTACTCGTATGTTTTTTTTTGTTGTTTTTTTTTTACGGTCAATGGATTTCAACGGTCAGTGGAGAAACACCAACTTATTCAATTATCAATTTGTCTGAAGAATTCAGGTCTGGTCTCTCCTGGCTTTAATAAATAGTTTGTTTATAAAAGTAACGCATGCTTTATGGCTGGACGCGCGCCGCTCTTCTGCAGCAAACAGCAAAGTGATTCCTTGCGTTACATATTCTGCAAGTTTTGCCATAAGCTGGGCAGTCGCGTGGCCTGTATTCTGTGCCACAACATGAGCATTGGAACATTTTTGGATGCTTGATTGAGATCCGAGTGACATTGACTGAATCTACTTGGTTTACTTTATCCGCCCATGCTTCGCATTGCAAAGCAGCTGCCTCTAATGCCTTGCATATTTTTTCGGCTTTGGCCAGTGTGAGCTCATTGTCTTGCAGGAGTTTGGCGCGGAGGCTGTCATTACTAATGCCATCACAATTTGGTCGCGAATCACGCACTCTGCTAACGCTCCGAAATTTCACGATTGGGCTTACATCCTCACGTCTCGTGCGAACTGTTCAAAACTCTCCCCCGCTGTCTGCATCCGCTTCGAGAACAGATACCGCTGGTAGACTTCGTTTGTTTGAGCTGCCCAGTATGCGTCAAACTTGACAACGACGGTCTCGTAGTCTTCTTTGCTTTCACCTTCGCTGAAGGAGAAGTGGTGGAAAACTTCTAATAAGTCCTCCCCTGCTAAGCTCAGTAGTACTGCTGTCTTCGCTGCCTTGCTCAGGGGTTCGTCTTGCGGCTTTGTTACCGTGAAGTAGAGCTCCAGCATCTGCTTAAATCGTTACCAATTCTTGCCCATATCACCTGTCATGAATAGTAGTCCCGGTGGCTTCAGCGCATCCATGTCTGTTCCTAGGTGCGCCCGAGGTTCTGCTCCCGCTGGATAGTGCTGCACCGGGCGGCCACTTCTGACGCCATGTAACGTTCCGTGCATTATGGGCGTGTGCGAAGCATCGACCAGGCCGACATGGTGAAGGGCGAAAAACTGCTTGCGTCCTTCATTGCGCTTGCTTATAAAGACACGCCAAGAGCAAAGAGGGAAAAATAAAGAGAAAGGGCACGGCTCGTGCCGAGTAGAAATAATGAAGCCTACTATCAGATCACGATACACTTTCTCTCTCTTCTTTCTTTCTTTCTTTCTTTCTTTCTCTGACCTTCGTGGTTATTTTCATTCTTGCTTTCTCTGCCTTTCTCTCTCTTTCTCTCTCTCTCTCCCTATGTATCTGTCTTTCTCTCTCTCTTCTCTCTATCTATCTTTCTCTCTAGTTCTTTCTTTTTGTCTATTTTTCTCTCTTTGTCTCTTTCTCTCTCTCTTTCTTTCGCTTTCTTTTTGTGTCTCTCTGTCTTTACTTTTTTGTGTCTGGTATGTGCCATTAAGCTTTGACCCTTCCTTCCTGCACTATCACCAGAATGAGCCTACTTTTCAACGTGACACCACCACCACCACCGCCACCGCCGAAACTTTTGAGTCTATAAAGCTTCGCATAAAGCATGTGCTAATGTTGTAGCGTTAATAGCCCTGTGTCGCAGAAAATCTGTTGTTGGCCTCGGGGGCGTTGCCCGGCAAAAAAAAAAAAAATTGGAGGACGCTTAAGCTTCGCCCTTAAGAGTGGAACGCGATAGCGTTATTGGGACCCGCTCGGCATCGCATTTTTCTTTGAGTCGCTTTCACAGCAAAACAGAAAGTGCGAAAGCCAGCTTACAAAGACCAAGCCTTACACCAATCCCTCAAAGTCAGCTTCACTTTTGAACAGAAATGCATTGCTGTGAAGACGTTTTTCTAGGCGCAATATAAATCGTCTAATATTGAAATGTGAAGGCCCTAGGAACTTTTCTATTATTTTATTAATTGTTTGATATACCCCCGACGTGCGTGGCTGTCCAAAACGCATTAGGCAGGCCAAGTCACAACGCCATCTGGATAAGATTTTCGCCCATAGCATACCCAAGCGCGCCGCTGTTTGTATGGTAGAAACGAGGAGTTTTTTTTTTTTTTCAACCGCCTTGGGTAGAAACACTGGCAAAATGGGTTTGTGTTTGAGTTTCCTCGCAACAGAATTACGTTTTCTCGTACATTCAAATAACAGTCCGATGCCACCTTGTCTGTAGGTTGTGGTTAAGTTCTACTTTACCATTTTTCTAACTGCATTTCACTGTGGAAAATTCACTTTTTTCACTAACATCTTGCACCACGTGGAGGGCCTGCGCGGTACGGTTGCTTAGGGATGATTTTCTCCGCCACGGACGCCGACATCTACGGCCGACACTGACGCCGGGTTTTCTGCGACACGGGGCTCTTAAGGCTGTCGCGTTAAATTCATCCCGAACCACGCCGACTACGCAGGCCCTCGGCGTGGCGCAGAGGCGCTGGTGAACTAATCAAATTTCTCAAAGTAGAAGGCGTCAGAAAAAACGCAAAGTATACGTAACCACAAACTACGCGTTGGAATGTAATTGGAGCATACGAGAAAATCTAGTTCTCTTACGGCGGAAACGCAAACACAAGCCCCTTTTCCACTCATAGAGCGGCGCGGCGCGGTGTCGTTCTTGAAAAAATACCATCCAGATGGCGCTCGCCTCCTCGGCAGTTTTTACAGCGGAAGCTGTTATGGGTTCATTCCATAGCCGTTTAGTTTCGCGATGGTATCCGCCGCCACCACCGCCGCGTAACCGCTTTCGCCGGAAATGCGAAAGAAAGTACCCGGTCTCCGCCGGGATCGACCCCCGGCCCGCTGCGCGGGAGTAGGATACTTTAGCCAGTGAGCCACGCAAGGCAGCAGAAAAATGCCCTATAAACGCGCCATATAGGCAGGCGCGCAGGCGCAGACGACCCGCGCCTCCACCAGTATGGTGGCGCCATCTAGTTAAGGCGCCTACAAACGGCGCGTGCGCCGGCGCAGGAGACGAGATGCGATTCAGACGAGGCGCGCAATCAACGCTATCCCGATGTTAGATGTGCACGATGTATTCTGGGTACCTCTTCGGTACACGTTATGGCGTCTCCTCGCAAGGTACGAGCCCCTGATGAGAAGCGAATCGTAGAGCTACGTGCGCGGCTACAACCAGGCATCATCGGACTCAGAAGACTGCTGTGCAGAGAGCATTACAAGCCGCAGCTTGCCGTCGATGCCGGGCAGACAGTTCAGATCGTTCTCGTCAAAATCGGGGCAACGAGACTGCCGCGAAGACCCTGTTGTGTGTGATACCGAAAGTGGAGCTGCTCTTGCGCCAATCAACCAGCTTACGCTGTGACTCTGCTGCGTGTGCAGGGTAGGCCTGTGACTTGTTTCCAGGGGCTTTACGGCAGCCTACAACAGCGTTGCGTGTAGGCTCCCTAAGCAGCCACATGCGGAGACGAAGTTGGAGAAAAAGAAAGCTGCAGTTGCCGGGAAGCCTGATAAGCAGCCAGGGATCTTTGAATGCTATCGCGTTCCACTCTTAAAGGCAAAGCTTAAGCGTTCTCCAATTCTTTTGCACACTCGAATAAATCAAGCAGGTTAAATGACTCTCACCGCACCGTTTCAAAGGGCATGCTAATACATTATCACCATCATTAACAGCATCGTATCGTGCCACCTGTCAGGGTATGTCAAATGTACGCCGCCTAGCCTCGATACTTGTATTTACTCTTCAGTAGATGTTATGGCGTCTCCTTGTAAGGTGCTAACCGCTGCAGAAGAAGCAAATCGTAGATCTACGCACGCGGCTCCAACTAGGCAAAGTCGAGCTGCAGAACGTTGTGCAGAGAGCAGCACAAGTCGCAGCTCACCGTCGACGCCGGGCGGACAGTTCAGTTCGTTTTCGTGCAGACGACGCTAGGAGACTTCGCCGCCAAGACCATCTAGTGCGTGCAGCCGATACTGGAGCTCCTGTGGGCCCTGCTCCTCAAGCTTACGCTGTAACTTTGCTACGTGTGCCACGACGGCCTGGGACCTTTATTGCGAGAGCAATTGGACGGACACTCCATGCGCATTTCTGCCACTGCCGTCGCCCAGAGGTACCGTATAAAGCCCCCGGGCGATAAAATCGTCGTCGCGTGCCGTATGCTCCATGTGTGAGGGTGAGCCGGCGATTGCGGCTCAATCTTGCCCAAGCAAGGGCGGGAAGCGGGAAGGAAGCGCACGTCTTCCAGTCACGCGCAACGCTCCAGAGGCAGAATAAAGAGGAGAAAGGGGGGGGGGGGGGGCATTTTACTCCGCGCAGCCCGCGTGCCGCGCGCCCGCCGTGCCGCAAGGCTCGGCAGGAGGGTACGGAGGGGGGAGGCCGCGTTCTACGCCGCGCGCGCCCACCCGAGCGGCTGTATAGTCTTTATAGCCATCTATGGTGTGGCACAGTCCTTCCTGGGCTGTGTTCTCGCGGCTTAGTTAGCGTTGATGGGAGCGGCGGGACAAAGCTCCTGCTGCCGCGCATAATGACTACATCGTTTTAATGCGATAGATTTAAAGGCCCCGTGTCGCAGAAAATCCGGCGTCGGTGTCGGCGCAAGCATCGGCATCCGGGGCGGTGAAATTCTTCCCGAACCAACCGACCACACAGGCCCTCCGCGTGGCGCAAGGTGTTAGTGAACAAAAGTTGAATTTCTCGAGTTAAAATCAGTCAGAATCAGACAGCGTCGGATTGTAATTTGAATGTAGGAGAAAACATAATTCTTCTACGACGAAACTTAAACACAAACCCCTTGTCCAGCACTTCTACCATAACAACAGCAGCGGGCTCGGGTATGTTACATACGAAAATCCCATCCAGATGGCGCTCGCCTCCTCGGCAGCGTACAACGGTAGCGGAGCGCACAGGCGAAGGTGGAGAAAAACGAAAGCTGCAGTTGGCGGGAAGGCTGACAAGCATTCAGGGATCTTTGAATGCTAAAGCTGTCCTCCAAATTTCGGACACGCGCCCTCCGCGAGGCAAGAGCAAACACTTAATAAAATAATACACAAAGGTCCTTGGGCATTGACATTTTGATGCAAGACGGCTTATATTGCCCTTGTAAAAATATCTTCCGGGCAAAGCATTTTTCGTCCTGCTTTTCCTCAGATGCTAGTATACTTACTCAATGTTTTTAACCGCTTAGTTAGCATTAGCTATAACGGCCTCTGGGAGTAGCGTTCACTGCTTTTGTTCATTTATTTAATGGCCTAGTGTGTTACTGTCTAAACTTATTTTCTTTCACCTCTCAGAAATTTCGCATTGGAGTTCCTCGCATCAATTTACACCACCTGACATTCTGTAGCAAGCACTAAAGTCTCCCCGTACTGCCCTCTACATACTAAAAATGAAATATATGGGCTCGTGCGCAGTATTAGAATAACATATTCTCTGAGAGACAGCAGTAACAGCAGTTGGTCAAATTGTTGAACAAAAAGAAAAGGAAAAGAAAAACAACGCTACAAGTTTTGGTGAGCTTAAGAAAAAACTAGAGTGGCTAAATTTGTCATACAGATTCCGCGGGTACATCCCTCTTCGTGGAGAATGTACATGGACAGCTCGGCAGGGTTGCGATGTCTCTGCTGTATGTACTCGGTAACCGTTCCGTGAAGCTTGAACTTCTGCACCACAGGGGGTCCGACGGACATCGTGCCATCGTATGAAACTGTGGCGTTCTTGATGTTAAAAAGGCACTTTGCAGTCAGAAAATTTCTGTTCCTTGTGGCACTACAGCTCTGTAGAAAATAGAAGGGTGTGGGGTATGCAAGT
Source organism: Dermacentor silvarum (assembly GCF_013339745.2). Taxonomy (NCBI): domain Eukaryota; kingdom Metazoa; phylum Arthropoda; class Arachnida; order Ixodida; family Ixodidae; genus Dermacentor; species Dermacentor silvarum. The sequence goes on along the minus strand of NC_051163.1, from coordinate 81,357,017 downwards.
TGAATATTGTTTTCCCATTGAATATCTGTAGTTTAGTCCTGAAACATAGTTTTTTGGCAACCTTCGTAGCAAATAGTATATTATAAGGTGCCTGTAAAGGAGTGAGTAACGGTGTTTTTCTTTATGAAAATGTGCACAGTGGCTTATTATTTACTATACAATCCGATCCACTTATTCCGGAGATTGAGAACCAACTGTTATGGACCAATTTTTCAACCAAAATTTAATGTCCACAGTGCTGCAATTCAATGGCTGTGATGTAGGCAATGTTGTAGAAAAATTTCTATACAAAATTATTGATCTGTAGTTGCAATAGTGTTTATGTATACCTATGCTGGGAAACAATGACAGTGTGACTGCTATAGGGATTGTACGCTGACACGAGAGATCAGCCATCAACTATTACAGGCCAGGCTATGAGAAATTATTCGGTCGTTTTTAGGGCGGTCTTTCAGTGGCTCAGGTTTTCTGAAACCTGACATATATTTACGGTAGTGTATGCCTGATTAAGTCTTTTTCTAGTCGAACTGATTTTGATATATTCAAGATCAAACATTGAGAGAAGTTACAGGTAAAACTAAATTGCGGTTTCAAAAACGGAATTACATTTTGAAGTTTCTCTTACATCCACGTGTTGCAAGTGGTAACGCGAAGAAAGTACCCGATTCTCGCCGGCATCGAACCCGCGCCCGCTGCGCGGGAGCCGGATACTTTACCAGTGAGCCACGCAAGCGCTTGCTATTGGGCCGCGGAAAATATCCTAAGGCAAACACAGGGATGAGACGACTCGAACCTCCGCCAGCATTGTGGCGCCATCTAGGTAAGACGCCTACAAACGCAGCGTCCGCAGGCTCAGACGACGATATGCGATTCAGACCCGGCGCGCAATCAACGTACTCCCACGCTGCCGAGCCTCTGCCAGCATGGTGGCGCCATCTAGTTAAGGTGCCTGAAAACGCGGCGCGCCCGACATGTAAGTTGTAGTGGTAAGGCTTGATCGGGCTCAGCAGACTGTTGTGGAGAGAGTATTACAAGCCGCAGTTCGCCGTCGACGTCGGGCGGACAGTCTAGATCAGCCTCGTCAAAACGAGGTGAACAGACTGCCGCGAAGACCCTGTTGTACGTGGTGCCCAAATTGGAGCTACTCTTGAGCCGCTCCACCAGCTTACGCTGTGACTATGCTGCGTGTGCCGCGCTGGCCTGTGACTTTTTAAATGCGAAGCATTTCTTGGCGAATATTCGCTACTTTGACCGTATCTATCCATCTAGCCGCCTATGACTTTGTGCTCTCATGGTCATTTCGTTAACTTGGTATGTACCAAAATTAACATACTATGACAAGAGAATATGATGATCATAAATGATAAGTCATGACATGAATATCATGACATGTAGGTCATGACAATGATCCAGCGAAAAAGATTAACACTCAAAAACCACTCAAATGGGCTCGGACGTGGGTACTAAGTGAAGGAAACATTACAGGATGCTCGTAGAAGCAATAGTCATGAGCATGACTCTGGAAAAATGACAATGACTCAGCGAAAAAAAATTAACACTCAAAAACCACTGAAATGGGTTCGGACGTGGGCACTAAGTGAAGGGAACACTAAAAGACGATGGTAGAAATGAGCCATGAGCATGACTCAGCGAAAATGACAATGACTCAGCGAATAAATATTACCACTCAAAAGCCACTGAAATGGGTTCGGACGTCGGTATTAAGTAAAGGAAACACTACAGGAGGCTGGTAGAAGTCATAGTAATGATCATGACTCAGCAAAATGACAATGACTGAGCGAAATATGTATAGCACTCAAATACCACTGAAATGGGTTCGGACGTGGTTACTAATAAGCGAAGCAAGCACTACAGGATGCTGGTAGAAGTATTAGTCATGAGCATGACTCAGCAAAAATGACAATGACTCAGCGAAATAATAATAACACTCAAAAACCACTGGAGTGGGTTCGGACGTGGGTACTAAATGAAGGAAACACTAAAGGTTGATGGTAGAAGTCATAGCCATGAGCATGACTAAGGCTTTCGCCTTAAGGTCTCTTAGGTGTAGCTAAAGGGACTCATGACATGAATGTCATGACATGCGTGTCTTGTAGGTCATGAAAGAACCGCCTACGTCTTCGTGTTCTCATGGTCGTTTCGTTAACTTGGTAGGCTATCCGCCCTCTGCTTCGCATAACATCGATTCCCACAGGGCGTGGGATCTGCCGGCTTTTTCTTTTCTTTCCGAGTTTCAGTACTGAGTAAGAAGTTTCTGTTCAAATATATTTGGCCAATAATGAATGACCGGCAGCATACGTAATTTGTTTGTTTAGAGCAAGAATACTGGATAAGGAAGTAGAAGTTTGGCATGTACAAATTTGATGACTAGCTGTTGATTTCTGTTTTTAGTTTTAATTTATTTCTTTATTCTATTCAAGTCGTTATATCGAACTACCCTGTTCTTGGCCAATCCCCCAGAGTGGGTATGTGCCACTAACACCAAGGCTCTATGTCTACATCTACACATGCAAGGTCAGAGGAGACAGACCGATGCAAGACATCCAGCTGCAGTGCTGTCAGACATGTGATGTAAAGCACATGAACTGTATACCTATGGTTCAATTATAATGAGCGCTGTGTATACAAATTGAAAACGAAGCATTCAGTTGTGTGGGGTGAAGCCCAGTTCAAGTTCGTTGCCTGGGATTATCCCCTCATTGCTGAAAATATTTCTTCGAAATATTTTTTCTTGTGTTGATTACGCTTATTCTTGATGTGTTTCGCACATCTGGCTAAAAATAAACATTTTCTAGGTATTCATTTGTCTTGTCCTAATGGGTTAACTTAAAACATTGCCCTAAGCGGGGAGCTTGGGGCAAGAAGTACATGATAGGTCAGGCAGACAAGACGGCTCTGTTGGCCTCAAGTTTCTTCTTTACTTGCAATTCTTCCGCTTACCACAATTTTCAGAATGCATTACCAACCTACTGAACAAAAGCACCAGTGCATGCTACTGTGGAATAAGGCATGTAAATTTCATCCTATTTTATCAATCGCCGCAAGGGCAATGACAGAACCACTTGAAAATCTACACTTCCTTCACATTGTATTATTTACAAAAGCGAGCGCAGAAGCCCGCATAATATTACGACAACGTTTTTGAATAAAAAGCGTGCTGCACTTGAAACAGGTGAATTATGTACATTAATCTGTGTTAACGTCATAGGTCCCCACATCTTACCGTAGAACAATTTGGCATTACAGTGCAGCAGAACGCATGGTTTCGTTACTTACTGATTCAAAATTACAGTACCATTGTATTTAAATAGCAGACATACTACTCGATTCCGCGCTATGGTTTGAGTCTGCGCTGGCTGCTAATATCTCAGCACAGAACGTACCAAAAGGCGGGATAATGTGGCTGGCAAACAGATAGAAAGAACGCTGACCCCGCGTGTGGGTTTCAACTCACATTGCCCTGTACGTTGATTTTTCCGTTCAAAGATGTTACTGGGTGCCAACAATCTAAACATTCTTTTTATCTTTCCAACGAAATTCTTGACAATTGCCGGCCACATTAATTCCAAAGAGACCTTCAAAATTTCTTCAGTACAGTGCTCCATTCTGAGGTAATGGCGTATCTAAAAAATTTTTCTTAAGTATTTTGCGCAATAGAAACAGTTGCAATTTAGACGAGCTCATTTTTACTGATCTTAGTAATGCAAAATACCGTTCCTCATTATCCAATCGTCTTAGAATATTTTCACTATTAAATAAGTGTTTGATTATATTTTACGAATAGACACCGCGACCCCGTTTGCGGCTATCGTCGAAGTAAAGCACAGCAAAACGTACACCCGTGAGGAAAAGCAGGGGTTGCGCGAAAAAGCCGATTTTTTCCCTTTGCCTATGAATGCAACTTCAAATTGAGGACTGCAGTCCAAACTTGACACTGCGAACTTTTCAGTGTGATCATCAATGCCAGTTTATGCTTGTTAATTACGAAGAAATTCCCATTTTTCGACGACCCTGTGGTCCGTATACTTTTGCTCACGGGTGTACATATACAAAATAAATATGTAATCGAATAATCGAAAACGAACGTGCATAAAATTCGCACAGAATATCATAAAGACAAAGCACTTGCCGAATGGCCAGGTAAACCTGGTTTACCAAAGCTTAAAACTCATCCAGGGGTAAGGAACATGTGATAGCTGGTACTAAATGCTAATAAATAATGATTCTCAGAGAAATATCTTCTGTGAGAAGAAAGCCTTGTAGTCGAAGTAAAGTAAGTTCCTTGTCCTACAGAGCATTCTTCGTGTAAAAAAATGTGTTCGCAAACAAAAATTGCAGGAAGCTTAAGCTTTGCCTTTAAAAGTGGAACGTGATACCTGACTGCTTCTCACGCTTCCCGGCAGCTGCAGTTTCATCATCACCCTATATTTATGTACCTGCAGGACGAAGGCCTCTCTGCGATCTCCAATTACCCCTGTCTTGCGCTGACTCCAACTTGCACCTGCAAATTTCCTAACTTCATCACACCAACTATTTTCTGCCGTCCTTGACTGTGCTTCCCTTCTCTTGGTATCCATTCTGTAACTCAATGGTCCACCGATTATCCATCCTACGCATTACATGGCCTGCCCAGCTCCATTTGCCCTGCGCCACACCGCATATCAGGTTCTGGCACTGCAGATCACCGAGCTACTTTCATGCGCTCAAGAAAAACACCACCGCATAGTATTCGAATGAATGCTGGGACACTGTGGGCTCAATGGTAATGAAATTGCCGATGCTGAAGCAAAGCGCGCCCTCAACAATGGCCTGCGAACTGTAGTGCCGTTCTCTAGACCGGACATCACATGCCTCCTGTCGAAACTAATGAGGAGTGCGACGAAAACATACTGGGCCCAGCCAGACGCTCGTCACGTCCGCCTTAAAAGGCTGGATCCCGATATGCAATTTCTTCTTCTGCGTGGAATTCCACGCCCTCATATATGCCTGATACACAGACTGCGATTAGGCGTCGCTTTTACGCGCAAATACTTGCACATAATTGGACGGACAGACTCCCCGGACTGTTCAGTGTGTGGTGCTATAGAGACTATAGACCATGTGCTCGAGGTGTGCCCTGAGTATGCGTGCGCAAGACTGACACTGCTACCTTGAGGCATTTATACAATTAACCACTGTCGGAGGACCTCTTGCTGGGCGCATGGCCACAGAGTTGGCAGACGATAGAGACAATGCGTGCTATTTTACGTTTCTTAGGCGGCACGGGCCTGGACTCACGATTGTGATAACATTTATGCAATGTGTCCTTTCACCTCGTTCCTCCCATTGTCATCCCCTATTGTGACCCTCTTTCTTCCCCTTTTCCCCTTCCCTTACGTAGAGTAGCAGGCCAAATGTTGAATTTTCCAGCCGACCTCTCTACATTTTCAAATCATTAAACTACTTCTTCATCAATTAGAATATGTGCATCCCTGTTTGCCCTCTGATCCACACTGCGGTCTTCCTGCCTCATAACGTTAGCCCTACGATTTTTTGTTCCGTCACTCTTTGTGCGGTCCTTATCTTGTTCTTGGGCATCTTTGTTAACCACCAAGTTTCTGCCCCATATGTCAGCACTGGTAGAATGCAATGATTGTACACTTTTCTTTTCAACGACAGTGGCAAGCTCCCAGTCAGGATTTGGTAATGCCTACCGTATGCGCTAAAACCCAATTTTATTCTTCTGTAAATTTCCTTTTCATGTTCAGGGTCCCCTGTGGGTAACTGACCCAGATCAACGTGCTCCTTTACAGACTCTAGAGGCAGACTGGCGATCCTGAATTTTTGTTCTCTTGCCAGTTTATTGAACATTATCTTTGTCTTCTGCATAGTCATCTGAAACCCCACTCTTACTATTTCTCGGTTGAGGTCCTGAATCATTTGTTGTAATTCGTCCCCATTGTTGCGGAATAGGACAATGTCATCTGCAAACTGAAGAATGCTGAGATATTCTCCGTTGATCCTCACTCCTAAGCCTTTCCAGTCCAAGAGCTTGAATACCTACTTCTAAGCATGCAATGAGTAGCATTAGAGAGATTGTGTCTCCTTCCGTGACCCCTTTCGTGATAGGTAAATTTCTACTTTTCTTGTGGAGAACCAAGGTTGCTGTGCAATCCTTGTAGATATTTGCCAATATATTCATGCATATTATACTCCTTGGTTACATAATGGCTCTATGACTGCTGGTATCTTTACTGAATCAAATGCTTTTTCATAATCTATGAGAGCCATATAGAGGTTGATTGTACTCTGCAGATTTCTCTATTACCTAATTGATGACATGATATGATCCATCGTAGAATATCCCTTCCGGAAGCCAGCCTGTTCTCTTGGTTGGCTGAAGTCAAGTGTTGCCCTGATTCTATTTGAAATTACCTTGGTGAATATTTTATACAATACTGAAAGCAGGCAAATGGGTCTATAATTCTTCAAATTGAGAGAATTCTTGACCTCACTAACCTATGGCCACGGCACTTTACCTTACCTAACACTGATACACCCTGCACTATGTTAGGATCGGCAGAGAGCATTAGATTTATTTCATTTCTTGTTTCTCCATTGGGGCTTTTCCAGGTCCGCTTCCTGTTATTACACATCCCGAAGAAGGTATTCATTATGCGGAGCCTATTACTTTCCGGAAATTCTATCAGTATGTCTCGTCTAGTGTTCCTAGAATCGATGCCGTAGTGGCCAATTGCTTGCTCACAAGCCTGCCTTTCCCCCGCTTTTGCATTGAAGTCGCCCATGATAACTGTATACTGAGTTTGCACCTTTATGATCGCTTATTCAACACGTTCATAAAACTGTTCGATTTCTTCTTCATCGTGACTGGAGGTTGAGGCGTAGGCTTGTACAACCTTCATTCTATACCTCCTGTTCAGCTTGATTGCGACGACTGCTACACTCTTATTATAGCTGTATAATTCATCAATGTTTCCCGCTATGTCCTTATGGATTAGAAATCCTACCCCATATTCTCTCTTATCCAGAAGGTCTCTGTAGCAGAGGACGTGGCCGTTATTAAGCACTGTATAAGCCTCTGTGATGAAATAATGATGTAGTGCGGTTTGATTGTGATGAAAATGTAATGAGGTTTGGGCCCAGGACCACTCACCAAGGAACGCAATCGACCACTCGAGTGCACAAAAACACACAATATATATTAACAGCACAAAGACGTACAGATTTCACGATGGACATGTACTTAAGTTATGCTAACGCATGCAGTCCCGAAGCTGCTACTAGAGTGTCCTGTCATATAATATAAAGTCTCTCGCCGTGCGTTCCCTTTGCGTGAAATCCGTTGACGCGTAGAGGCTGATGCCGGTCCCGAAGGGTCGGCTGACGGCTGGACGAAGCCACCATGGGCCTACCCACGGTATCATGGGATCTGCAGCTGCAGCAGCGACGGTAGCAGACACAGCCATGGTAGCCGTGCAACAGCTCTCACTACTGCTCCCGCCTCCAGCAACAGGCTGGTTGTGGCAGTGGCCCGGGAAAGCGACCACCTCGCCTGGCTCCCTGGACCAGTTGTCCAGCAGGAACAAAGGCCCTTGAGGCTCCCTGGACCGGTTGCCCCGCTCGCCTGGCTCTCTGGACCGCGGTTGCCCCGCACACCTGGCTCCCTGGACCGGTTGCCCAGCAGGAACGCAGGTCACTGGCATCCGAGAACGAGTTGCCTCGTTCGCCTGGCTCCCTGGACCGGTTGTCCAGCAGGAACACAGGTCCTTCGCGTCCGAGGACGGCGTAGTGGGCGATCTGGGTTCCCTGGACCGGCGAGAACCGGCTAGCCTTCAACGCCGAGCAGCTCAGAACACTCGCCCGCACCACGTGCCACGCGCCACACGATCACACCACTTCGTCATCGCCCCCGCATGGCGAACACGGCAATGTCTTTTTGTTTTTCGCGCGCTTCCGTCCATATCATGACAGCCTCACCTGTTCTTACCTCGCTGAGGGCAATAATATCCCAGGCAACGTCTGATACTTCCTCAAAAAGCCGAGCTATGCTAGCCTCACTTCAGAGGGTGCGCGTGTTGAACGTTGTCAGGTCGAGTTTCTAGTGGCGGCCTGTCCGGACCCAGTGATTCTTAGCAACTTCTGCCGCGTCGCAGGTCACAGGTCAGGTGCTCCGCAGCTGCTGGGGACTGAAGGTCATGGGTAAATTGCAGCAGTCATGAGGGAGGTAGTGGCCGAATACTGCACGAGGGAGGCCAATTCCGGTTCTTATAAGTTAGTGACATTGTTGAAGCTGAGTGGGAAAGCCCACTAAGCTTCAACGATGTCACTATCTCACGTCACTCACTCAGGGCTGTCACTCAGTCAGGAACCAAAAGTCCCAGGAGGTGAGGTACCGTAAACGAATGAAAAACAATTTTGACAAATCGCTCAGACATCCCACTCATTCAAGTTACCGACCACCTCGTTCTGGTAAGGAAAGGTATAAGAGATTCCTGTGCCAAATTTTCTGGTGCTTACTCTGTGACAAGACAGCCACTCAGAAAGGAATATTGAAAACTGTTTCGCACATCGGTGAACGTGGCTCGGTTGAATGTGCTTTCATTGGAAACGTTTGCAAGTATTATTCCAGGGGGGGGGGGGGGTAGCAAAGTAAACCCCCCGCAGGGGCGTCTGCGTCAGCAGGCGTTTGGTGTGTTGCGACCCCACGGACCCGAGCACATGGGGGTTGGAACCTCCCGCGTCTAAACGTGCGCGGCTTAGCCGTGTCCGGGAAAAAGGGGATCCTGGAGGTTGAGCCGAAGCCGGGTGTTTGTACCTTTATGGCCCCCCGGCGGAGGCGACACACCTCTTTGGCCTCGGCTTCACGTAGACGGCACCCCCGGACTGACCCACCCGGGGAAAATCGGTAGTTGCCTTTTCCTGTCTCTCTCTCCCTTCAACCTTTGTCTTTCTCTCTCACTTTCCATCTCTCCTGTCTTCTCTTCATTTCGTTTTACTTCCAATTTTCCAGGCAACAAGGATTAACCTGGTGTAGTTTATCTATCCTTGGGTCTATTATATTAGGTTATAGTGGCTATGTACAGCTGGCGTCTGCATCTCCTTTGGATCTTGCAGCGTCCCCTTGTTGGGCTTGGTGGTGGGTAGCTGCCATAGTTACAAAATTATTAATACCTTATGGCTTTATTGTAATTTCCCCGACTCCCTGATCGCTCTCTCAAACGAGGGCGCACCGAAGATATTTTGCAATTCCATGGCAACAGATTGCAAAACTTCCCCAGATTTCATGTGATCCATTCTGATAAACTCGAAAAGATGGTGAGAATGATCTCGCCCTTTCTCGTTTCGAAAAGTCTCACCGAAGCTCTTGGAGCAGGCTACAAAGTGTCGAAAATGGCTAGCGCGGACCTCCTTTTGGAACTCCGCGATGTGAAACAGCACGAAAAGCTTCCTAACCCAATGGAATTCGGGGAGATCCCAGTGACAATATCCCCGCACCGAACTATGAACGTGGTGTTGTCTCCGACGATGACCTCATGGAACTGACAGAAGCTGAACTGTTGGAAGGCTGGAGCGAGCAAAACGTGATCACTGTTAAACGAATCATGCTAAGACGGGACGGCAAAGAGAAAAAACCCATGCATATAGTACTTACTTTTGGCTCAAGCATCCTGCCCGAGACAATCGAGGCAGGCTATGTAAAGCTACGGGTCAGACCCTATGTACCAAATCCTCTTCGTTTCTTCAAGTGCCAGCGTTTCGGCCACAGTTCCCAAAACTGCCGAGGCCGACAGACATGTGCTAAATTTAGTTGCGGTGACCATACCTCTGAAACATGCGAAAACACTCCACACTGCATCAACTGTGATGGCTAGCATGCCGCATACTCGCGGTCATGCCCGTCTTGGAAGAAAGAAAAAGAAATAGTCACGATCAAAGTAAAGGAAAATATAACTTTCAAAGCGGCTCGCAGGCGGGTGTCACACAGCCTAAAGGAAGTTTTGCCGACGTGGCGCGTCACGGGGCAGCGCCACAGCGGCGCCCGGCGGCTGTCCGGCCCACACAGAGTGAGCCGACGGTGACGCCATCCGCCCCCTCGGCGGCTGCGGCTAGCGCTGCTCCGCCATCTCAGAGCAAGGGACCATCAACCTCCGGGCCGGTGGCCTCCAGGGCCTCGTCTCTCGAGACGAGGCTTTCACGTCAAACGAACCGCTCGCAAGAGCGCGTGTCCAGTGCCCCGCAAGAGGCAATAGACACAACCGGCCAGACGGCGCCGTCAGCGCTAAGGAGCGGCGAGAATCTCTCGACCACTCCAGACAAGAAAAACACCGCATCACGGCGCCCGAAAAGGGCCCTGTGAAAAATGCGTGCGGCGTTGGTGACTGTTGCTGGAGCCTCTGATATAAATAGGCACTTGGTGCCGCAGCTAAACGTCGGCTCCCTTCCCTCCCCCACGGCCTCTCGCGCGTCTGAAGAAGGCGCGTTTGCCCTACATATATGGTGCTTGTAAAGGAGAAAAGAGACGCCTACTTCTGCAGCCCTTAAGCGAGCACGGCGCAGAACGCGCGTTTGTTCTCCGCCGTGCGTTCACTCCCCGTGAAAGACGCGCCCCTCGCGCTCTTTGACTCGCACATACAGCGTTCGGCGCGCGGCGACGATTTCATCTCCAAATGACGTCATACGGAACCTCACGGCGACGGCGACGGCGACGGCGACGCCGACGGCAGAAATCTGCTTTTGAGTGTCCATATAATTGCTATCGCAATAATAACTCGTCTTTATCCAACACACAGCACAAAAACCACATTCAACGGGGATACACAAATATTACAATGGAATGTCAGAGGTATCCTCCACAATCTCGATGACATTAAAGAACTCCTACATAATTATAACCCAAAGGTAATGTATGTTCAAGAAACGCACCTGCAGCACACGCAAACAAATGTCCTCCGAAAATATGCTATTTTTCGTAAAGACCGTGATGATACTGCCGTGTCATCCGGTGGTGTGGCTATCGTAGTCGACAGAGTTGTTGCCTGCCGAGAACTAAAACTCCGTACGTCCCTAGAGGTAGTTGCTGTCCGCGCGGTGTTGTTCAATAAACTAGTTACAATTAGCTCTATATACATCACTCCGAATTATCAACTCCAGAAAACCGAATTTAAAAAAGTACATTGATGAACTTCCGGATCCATACATAGTTGTCGATTTAAACGCGCATAACAATTTGTGGGGAGACAGCCGTAGTGACGGAAAAGGGCGTTTAATAGAAAATTTCCTTTTTTCCTCGGATGCATGTCTACTCAATAAGAAGGAGCCGACGTATTATAGCCTTGCGCACAAAGCCTACTTCTCAATACACTTGAGCATATATAGTGTCCAACACACTAATGCCATACCTTGATTGGAATGTTATTCGGCACCCCTACGGAAGTGACCACTTCCCAATATTCATAAATGTCACAAAACAGGCCGAATGCTTTCCACATGTTCCCCGATGGAAGGTAGGATCAGCAAACTGGGTTCTTTTCGGAGAAATCACATATTTAACTCAGGATGACATTGCTGGTTTTAAGACGATGTTTTGGCTTACCTGACAGGTTTCATAATAGAGGCTGGCACGAAATTCATCCAACAAACAAACGGACGAGCCAAAAAGCGTCGCATCCCATGGTGGAGCGACGATTGTAGAAAGGCGCGGAAAAAACAATACAAGGCTTGGGGATTGCTTCGCGACTCTCCAACTGCGGAAAATCTCGTCAATTTCAAACAACCAAAGTTACAGGGCAGAAGAATACGTAGACGTGCTAAGAGAGATAGTTGGGAGCAGTATCTTGGCAGTATAAATTCCTATACGGACAAGAGAAAAGTGTGGAACAGAGTGAACACATTAAAAGTATCTCACACAAAATCACTCCCCTTGGTAAACACACAAGGTGATAGCCTGGAAGATCAGGCTGACATTCTGGGTGAACATTTTGAATACATCTCTAGTGCGTCACACTACACAGAACACTTCTTGAAGTTCAAAGAACGTGCAGAGCGACAACCCCTCGTACGCAAATGTGCGCGAAACGAGGCATACAATAGACCATTCTCTCTTGCTGAACTTAAGGCATCTCTCAACCGTTGCAACAACTCCGCACCAGGTGGAGATCGTATCATGTACGAAATGATCAAGCACCTGCACCCTGAAACCCAAAAAACACTATTAAGTCTTTTCAATGCCATGTGGGCTGCAGGTTACATTCCGTCTTCGTGGAAGGAAAGTGTGATACTTCCTATACATAAACAAGGCAAGGACCCCTCTTTAGCCAGTAGTTATAAGTCAATAGCATTAATAAGGTGTATTTGTAAGTTATTCGAACAAATGATAAACCGGCACTCGATCTGTGTGCTTGAAAGTGGCAAAATCCTAGACCCCTTCCAATGTGGTTTCAGGGAAGGTATGTCCACAACAGACCACCTTGTTCGTATTGAGTCTTATATTAGAGATGCCTTTATACCTAAGCAGTTCTGCCTCTCAGTATTTCTCGACCTATAGAAAAGGGTTACGGCACGACATCGCGCTTCGAGATCTTTCGGCGATGGGTGTCCGTGGCAACATGTTAAACACAATCGAAAGCTATCTCTCTAATCGCACATTCCGCGTAAGAGTGGGTAATGCTCTGCCTAGGTCCTTCACCCAAGAGACCGGTGTACCGCAAGGGGGCGTGCTAAGTTGCACGCTATTTATTGTAAAAATTAACTGCCTACATACAGTCATTCAACGCACAATGTTTTATTCCGTTTATGTCGATGATGTTCAAATAGCCTTCAAGTCAAGCAATATTGCCATCTGCGAACGACAAGTGCAGCTCGTAATAAACAAATTGTCCAAATGGGCAGATGAAAATGGTTTTAAAGTAAATGGCCAGAAGAGCACTTGCGTATTCTTTACTAACAAGAGAGGCGTAACGCCAGTCCCAACTATTGGAATCAAAGGAGATGCGCTCTCTGTGAGCAGCGAGCACAAGTTTTTAGGAATCATTTTAGATTGTAAACTCACATTCCTTCCTCATCTGAAGCATCTGAGGGTAAAATGCCTGAGGACAATGAACCTTTTGAAGCTTCTGTCGCGAACGACTTGGGGTAGTGATCGAAAGTGTCTGCTTAACTTGTATAAAAGTCTTGTCCTCTCACGCCTTGCTTACGGGTCTATAATTTATAATTCTGCAAAGCCAAGTGCATTAAAAATACTAGACCCCGCTCACCACTTGGGTATCCGCCTCACTACCGGTGCTTTCCGAGGAAGTCCAATCCAGAGCCTCTATGTAGAGTCGAATCAGTGGTTACTTCATCTGCAGCGATCATATACCAGTTTTACATACTTTCTGAGAGTACGAGCGAACCTTGAACATCCCTCTTATTTCGCCATAAACGATATGACCACTGCCACACTCTTCCATAACCGACCTGCAGCGAGAAAGCCGTGCTCTTTGCGTGTGAGGAACCTCAGTGAGGAAATGGGTGTTCCAATTCTTGAACATTTCCCTATGGCTTCAGCGAAACTGTTACCACTGTGGCAGTGGCAACTCATAGATTGCGATACATCGCTTGCAGAGGTCACGATGCACGCCCCAGAGGCACACATTAAAATGCATTTCCTAGAGCTTCAATCCAAGTACTCGTGCCCAGAGTTTTACACAGACGCTTCTAGGTCACATGCCGGGGTGTCGTATGCAGCCGTAGGCCCATCCTTTTCAGAATCCGGTGTACTCCAACCGCAAACGAGTATCTTTACGGCTGAGACCTATGCACTATTTTCGGCTGTGAATCTTATAAGGGCATCAAAACTTCACAAAGCAATTATATTTAAAGACTCCCTAAGCGTCGAGAAAGCCCTGATGTAACTCTACAAACACGAAAATACTGTACTTACTGAGCTCTATTCCATTTTATGCAGAGCGTATATATCTAACCAGCATATGATTATATGCTGGGTGCCTGGCCCTAGAGGCATTGAGGGTAATGAGTTTGTACACCAGTTAGCCACATCATCTACCATCGCAAGCTATTCATCCTTCATCCTTCCACAGATATGAAGCCTTCTTTGCAAAGGAAACTGCGAGACCACTGGCAGCGCTTGTGGGACGCTGAAACAAATAATAAGCTTCCCTTAATTAAGCCACAGTTAAGTTTCTGGTCCCCCGTTACGAAAACACGGCGAACTGATGTCCTATTCTGTCGTCTCAGAATAGGACACACATATGGCACCCACAGTTTTCTACTGACTGGTGATGAACCACCAACCTGTGGTAGATGTGGTGTGAGGCTGATCGTCCTCCTCGTCCTTGTGGAGTGTCGGAAAGCCGAAACAGAGAGAAAGAAATAATTTCCGCAAGCGTACCGTTATCATGTCCCTCTTCATCCCATTATGTTTCTTAGTGAAGATCCGCTGTTTAACACCAAAGCAGCCCTTGGTTTCTTGAATGAAGGTGTTTTACATGTTATTAGCCCAATATATTCGCAGCGCATCCTGTCTCCAGAGGATGCCGCTGTTATAGTAGTTCTGTATAGCACATACCTCCAGGCCCTTGTGTTTCAAGGGCTCTGTTCAGGTAGAAGTGCTTCTTGCCAATTTTTATATCTTACATATTTTGTCTATCATATCATTCTTTAGCGATGCATTTTTTATGTTCACAGTACACGTCACCAGTAATTGCCATTATCTTACTACATGTTGATTTTACGCACTTTACAGCGACTCTTTTAGGCCCTTTACAGCCCCGTCACATCTACATCTCAGAATTCGTCACTTCACTGCGAACTAACAAACACTGACATGGCGCTCTTTGGTCATACCTGGCCCTTGCGCCACTAAACCACGCACATTCATTCATAGCAAAGTAAACCTGGAAGAGTGAAACGGTATGAGCCTTCGGATAGACGAAGAAGAAGCGCAGGAACCTGGAGATTGGAGAAAAGGTAAATGAAGTTGAAATAAAACGGAGATAAGATCGACGTAGTTCCATAGTAAAGCTTCAGGTCTATTGTGAATAGGCTAAAAAACTAAAAAACAATGTTTGGAACTCTGTAAGGAATAAGCTAAACACATGAACACTGGCATGCGAAAGAAAACCGAGGGCAAGCTATAGTCGTGCACAGACTTATCCATTCTGCGTATACGTTTCGGCATTTGAACGACCTCGACTTAATAGGAGATTAATTACCCTGGTCGGATCCCCAATGAAGCTTTTACTTGTCTTTGCATGCATGCCAGCGAAATCAGTTTGGCAGTTGAGCTTTGCTGAAGCACACAAGCGTTGTACAACTGCTTGAGACAATAAAACAAAAAAGTGGAAGATACAAAGCGTATTGCTGAAATATGTATGGGCGAATCTGTGTTTAAACCCATCAAGAGAGCTTGAACTTGTGTACGTTTCTCTGCTTTTGCAATGTCAGTTCAAGGCCACAAAAAAGCCGGCATATCCCACTCCCTGTGGGAATCGATGTTATGCGAAGCAGAGGGAGGGTAGCCTACCAAGTTAACGAAACGACCATGAGAGCACGAAGACGTAGGCGCATCTTTCACGACTTACATGACACGCATGTCATGACATTCATGTCATGAGTCCTCAGGAGTCCCTTTAGCTATACCTAAGAGACCTTAAGGCGAAAGCCTTAGTCATGCTCATTACTATGACTTCGACCATCAACCTTTAGTGTCTACTTCACTTAGTACCCACGTCCGAACCATTTAGTGGTTTTTGAGTTTTAATCTTTTTTCGCTGAGTCATTGTCATTTTGCTGAGTCATGCTCATGGCTATGACTTTTACCAGTATCCTTTAGTGTTTGCTTCCCTTAGTACCTACGTCCGAACCCATTTCAGCGTTTTTTGAGTCCTATACTTTTTTCGCAGAGTCATTGTCATTTTTGCTGATCATGCTCATGACTATAATTTCTACCATCGTCCTTTAGTGTTCCCTTCACTTAGTGCCCACGTCCGAACCCATTCCAGTGGTTTTTGAGTGTTAATATTTTTTCGCTGAGTCATAGTTATTTTTGCTGAGTCATGCTCATTGCTATGATTTCAACCATCTTATTTTAGTGTTCCATTCGCTTAGTTCCCACGCCCGAACCCATTCCAGTGGTTCTTGAGTGTTAATCTTTTTTTTCTGAGTCATTGTCATTTTTGCTGAGTCATGCTCATGACAATTGCTTCTACTAGCATCCTGTAGTGTTTTCTTCACTTATTACCCACGTCCGAACCCATTTGAGTGGTGTTTAAGTGTTAAACTTTTTCGCTGGGTCATTGTCATGAGCTACATGACACGTATGTCATGCTATTCATGTCATGCTATTTATGTTCGTCATATAGAGTATATATAGAGCATATGTCATAGTATGTCAATTTTGGTACATACCAAGTTAACGAAACGACCATGAGAGCGCAAAGTCGTAGGCTGCTAGATAGAGAGATGCGGTCGAAGTAGCAAATGTTCGCCAAGAAATGCTTCGCATTTAACAGGCCCTTCTCCAAAACGAATCATCAACGTTACAAGTCATCCAAACGCAGCCGCTCCGCACCTGCTCAGGCGCGTGAGCCAGGGCTCTCGCACAAGTGTGCTACGCAATGGGGCACACGCGGCAATCCTCTCAGAGAGATAGTTGGCGTCGGCACCTTCGAAGTATGTGAGCAAGTGCGGCCTAATGGTTAGCGCACCGGGCTGATTGCACTGGAGGACCGATGTTATATCGCACAACTTTTTGTGGACATGGTCAGAAATATCCGTTAGGGTTCACAAAGCAAGTTTTGTTTGGAAAACATGCAATTGCGCCGGAGTTAAAAGCACCTCTTCAAAGGCTGCTCTAATATAGACGTAAATATGTAAACGCAAGAATCATACTAGAGGATGCATGCACTTTTGCTTGGAAAATTCCAGCAGACATTGTAATGATACAAAATTCGAACCTTGTTGTTGGGTGTGAGTAAGTCACCAATGTTGTGTAGCGTTCCATTGGTCAAATTGAAGCGATAGAGCGTACTGTTCCTCGGCGCCCAATCTGGCAGTACTGCGAAATAGATGTCGCTCATCCGGAAGTTATTGTGCATTATGTTACCAAAGACTGCGTTGAGAAGCTTTTGTTGGTCATCCACATTGTTCGCCCACAAACATTCTGAAATATAATTGACGCAAGTGGAAGACACGATATCAATGTTGTTGTCTTGCGATGTAGAAATAATTTTTCCTATTTTATTCATTTATGCTAATATACATTTCGGGCATAATAATTTTTAGCATTTTTGGTTGCTATATCCGTCATTAAACATAACGCTTACACCTGTACTTGGCCAATGCACCAGTGTGGGTTAGTGTAATATCTATAGCATAAAAAGAAGACCAAATTATGATTCTTGATTCATTACGAATACGGTTCCACAAATATTTCAGCTGTTCTGTAGAGAATGTAAAGAATAGATGTTAGAGTATTGCACGAACCGAGCTGGCATAAAAGCCGGTTGCTTAAAGCGCTCGCGTTTGTTCACTGTGTTACGTCTTTGTGTCGAAGTGCGGTGTCAATTTCATCACGAAAGCCAGGCCTAGCCTGCGGCCGGGCTCAAACCGAGTAAGCAACAGTTTTCTCCGGCCCAGACCGGTCTCGTAATTAAGAGGTTCAAGCTACAGTCGCGCCTGGGCCTTAGTGAGGCCCAGATTAGGCCAAGGCATGCTGTTTGGAGCTCCGCAAAACAGAAGACCAAGAACTTCAGTCGTATGAAAGTTTTGGTCAGTGGTGGGACACCAGCTATACGCTATACTGATTAGTGTACACCAACGGTGCTTTTAGGACACTGGTAAAACTCTACGATTGATCACCCCCGCCCCCTATATGCCCCGGTTTTTAATGCAATTAGCATTATTTGCATACTTCAAGCATTTTCTGTCTATGGATGGATGGATGGATGGATGGATGGATGGATGGATGGATGGATGGATGGATGGATGGATGGATGGATGGATGGATGGATGGATGGATGGATGGATGGATGGATGGATGGATGGATGGATGGATTGATGGATGGATGAATGGATGGATGGATGGATGGATGGATGGATGGATGGATGGATGGATGGATGGATGGATGGATGGATGGATGGATGGATGGATGGATGGATGGATGGATGGATGGACGGATGGATGGATGGATCGATGGATGGATGGATCTGTCCTCTGATACCATGCTACCCAAGTTGTTTACCAACTTGAGCCGCTACGTACATTCTCGGGCTCATGATCCCACTGTGGACGTTCCAGCGTCGTCATAGCTGATGGTCATCCCCTTGTAGCCATCTCGTTCACGTAGGCCGTCCTACTATATTAATTCAATCCAGATTATGCAGTCATTATGTCATCGACATACAGTCATTCTCCATAATTTATGGTCATACCTTTGTCAAAATGACGTCGTGGTTGTTGCATCGCCGTCATTGCAGCTTCGTCATCTCACTTTCGTGGTACCGTCATTGATCACGCCATTTTCACCATGCAGTCGTCGTCACGCTATTGTCATCATACCATCGTCCTCATACAATGGTCGTCATACCGCCTTCGTCGTTCAGTCGACGTCATTTCCTTTTCTTAATCCCCTTGTAATTGTGCTAGCGGCAATCACTCGTGATTATGTCACTATTGTCATGGCATCGACGCCATTGCATTGTCGTCGTACATTCGTTGTCATACAGACGCATTGATGTCCCATTGTCGTTATTCCAGCTTCGTCATCCGATTCTGGTCATTCCATTGTTCTCTACCGTCGTCGTCACTCTGGTATGCCTATATAATCGCCATAGCTTCATAAATGGCATCCCATTGGCGTCATCCCATCGTCGGCATACCGCCTTTCGTGTTCTATAGACGCATTTCTTCGTTATTACATCGTTTGGGCTGCGTGTGCCATCGGCAAAACACTTGTCGTCCTGCCATAATAATCCTCCACGACCCTTGCGAGCGAGAGCAATAGCAAAGCGGATCAGTCACAGAGACAGTGCAAGTCGCATATAGCCAAAGCACTTGAAATCTCAGGACCGCTACATATTTTAAGGAAAGGCGTCTTCAGTACTGTGCATCACTGCGCGGTCGGTACACTGCTTGAATTATATTCGCATTAGCTTCTGTAGTCATTTAAGATGGGCTTTGCCTAAAGTATTTCGTCTTAGCGGCACTAAAAAAACTCTTTTCAACATTTCTCCCAGGTTATTAGGACCTCGGATTCTTACAGGTGATTGCGCTCAGGCTAGAGACGGACAATTTGTGTTTGGCAGCTGCGTTGCCTGTCTAAAAGGGAAAGTGTATGGTGGGGTTGGGAGTGGCGGCAAAGTATAAATGTCAAGAGTGACAAGACACCGTAGAGTAGCATAGAAATGATGAAGAGCTAGAAAGATATTTGCTTTGCAATGGAGATGTAGAGGTTAGAAACTGTTTGAATGCTGGGAACCTCGCTGCAAAACGAGTCAGTAGACTGCGTTCAGTTGCAAAAAGTACCTTTCTTCGAGCAGCCACAAGTGGAATAAATAAAAGGAGTTTCAGTAGAGCTGGGTATATTTTTCTTCAGTAGAAGACATGCCTAAAGGCGCAGTCGTTTAGAACATTTTTTTGCTGCACAAAATATTTAGATTTTCTATAAAACTCATTATTATGTCGCTTTGCTCTGCCTTTTGTGTGATAATCTTTGCGAAAAACCAAACATGAAATAAATTTTTAACAAGTTCTTATATTATATTGACCTGAACTGGTAGCAAGTAAATTATGGAACATTCATCCCAAAAAGTTTCAGTTATTTTTCTTCGCAATTTGTTCGAGCGAGTTGAATATCCGTCTCTGGTTTATCACATAATTAGTCCCACTACTAAATTTAGACCTTTAAGTATCCATAGTTTTAGACAAATATTTCAAGCGTGCGTGTTCGCTGCAAATCTTTGCCACATTGGAGCAAGCGCTGTAAAAAGCAAACATAATGCATTAAATTTCATTCTCTCAATGCATTTTCCCTTTGAGAAATATTTTCACACGTTAGGAGATTCAGCCCTTGTGTTCACCGCGTTGTATATGTTTTTCTAGCACTAAGCGCGCTTCTAGCAAAGTTACCTGAGCATACAATCATATACAAAGGTGAACATACAAGCATTCCCCAATTTCAGGGGGAAACAACTTTGCTTAAATAGTACATGCAGTGCACTTATCACCCCGCGTGATGCGACAAAAGTACACAGAATCGAAATTTGCTTATATTGTGAAACACAGATGCCCAAATGGTCGACACAACTATCTACATCATTAAAATGAAGCCTAAAAAAAGCTATGAAAATGGCCTATTCTGTGTCACAATATGATTGTAAAGAGAGAGAGATGGAGAGGAAGGCAGGGAGGTTAACCCGATGTTAGAATACGGTTTGCTACCCTGCACTGGGGTAGGAAAATAGGCGTTAGAAAAAGGGCAGAGAGAGAGAGAGAGTGAGAAAGAAAAGAATACACACACATAAAAAAACGCACACGCCGGAAGAGCGTTCTAATCACAGTCGTTCAGATATGCCGGTGGCTCGCAAAACGCAGAAGCGCCTGCACGGCCTTCTTCTGTGACGTTAAGTCCTATCTGTGGTGGAGAACTTTTTCTTCCGACAGAGACCGGCCGTCCTATTGGTTGAACGCGCTGTTGAGAGATTGTCTCTGCGAACTGTACTGCGGGCAGTCGCACAAAATATGTTGAATCGATTCTTCATTGCCGCAGGGGTCACAGGCAATTCCTATGTGGAACGCATAGGCGTTGGTAAACGCAACGCTCGACCATAATTGGCACAAAAGGGTTACGTCTCCTCGGTGAAGGATTTAAAGGTATTCGAGGGCTCAGTGATGGGTCTGGAGAGTATATGCGAACATGTCTGAAGTGCGACAAATTCCATTGTGACCTTGTGCGTTGCCGAGCAAGCAAACGGAGTTTCCGTGCAGCGTTAGTCCTAAAAAGTGGTATGGGTCGTTGTGATCTTCTTTATGAGCTGTGCGGGCAGCTTGATCGGCCCGTTCTTTGCCGACAATTCCGCAGTGACTTGGAAGCCCCTGAAAAGTTATTCCATGCCCTATCTCAGTTAGATTTGTATTGCCTCGGCAGTCTCAAAGACCAGCTGCTCGTGCGGTCCGTGGCGTGAAGGTAATAGTAGAGACTGCAGAGCCGCCTTTGAGTTGCAGAAAATCGTCCATTTGTGTGTCACTTGATCATTAATGAAACGGAGCGCGGCACAAAGCGCTGCGAGTTCTGCTGCCGTTGATGTTGTGACGTGAGACGTCTTGAATTTATTTGTTGTGACCTTCGTTGGTATGACAACTGCCACGGTGGAGCTGTTCGGCAGGACGGATCCGTCGGTATATATATATGGGCAGAGTCTTGGTACTTCTCGTACAGCAGAAGTAAGGCGAGCTGTTTAAGGGCTGGTGATGACAGCTCTGCTTTTTTCTGGATGCCAGGTGTTGTCAGATGGATATTTGGCTGAGTAAGGGACCACGGAGGAATCGAAGGTCTTGCGGCAAGAGTAAAGCTAGTTGGTTATCACTCACCATGCGCGGTTACTGTTTGGCAGAAAGAGGTATGTGGTCTGTCCGCTGGTTGAGATGCGAGGATATGTTTCTTCAGTGCTTCAGCCTCAATGTGAGTCTTGGCGATGTGAGTCTAGCAATTGCTATAGTCGCCACTGTTGATGCACACCGAGGCAGGCCTAGACAAATGCGGAGCGCTTGGGCCTGAATACATCATCCACCCTAAAGAGTATAAACAGGCGTTGTGCCACTCGCGGTGGCAGTTGCCAGCCTGCTCCGTCCCTATTTCCCATTCTGCCTATTGTATATGAGTGCGTTCACATCGAATAATCGAAGAATAATGTGCGTGCGTTCGGCTGTTAGTGAAATGAAATAAAATGTTTATTTCTGCCACAGTTACAGAGTAGCCAGAAAGAGGAGACATGGGCCAAAAAGCTGCTTGATACAGTTTGAAGGCCACCCGGTGCCCGTTGATGATACTACATTCACTATAACGGATAACACGAACATGCTTCGGATAGAACTTTTTTCGTGGGAGCTCCCATATGGCGTAGGCAGTGGCGCCATCTATGGGCAGTCGGTATACTGACTTGGGCGAGCCTTTCGCGTTGTATGCCAGGTAAACAACTCTCGGCGGCAGTTTCTGGCGATGGTAATCGCGATTACCATCGCCAGAAACTGCTGTGGCGTTTAGTATGATGTGGCGTTTACTAAGTGGTAAGCGGTTCAGGGCCACGTAATCAAGCAATTTAAGCCGGCCTTGCCGGAGTTTCTGCTGGAGTTGAGGCGGGCAGAGAACCAAGCGCAATGTGCGTACGCGTGTTCGATCTGAAAATGTGTTCATCAAATGTGACCTTACTGCAGCATTATCGCTGTTATTCTAAGCTGTGATTTTGCAACAAGGAGTAGTTGCTAAATATTGCTACGAATGATCGATGTTAGTTTACAGATGAAGAACAGGATAGATGATAGGTCGCCACGATAACGCCACTGAAGTGTTGCCATGGCTCGTCGTTCTCCTCTTCTTCTATCTCCTCCTCTTCGCCACGTTACAATAAGATGGTTATAAGTGTGGGTACTGTTCTTCTGCAGAAAATATTTTGCTATTTACTTTAGCTAACGATAACATTTTGAACGTTTGTCAAATTGCGTGACTAATTCATTCGTTGAACGAGGCTTCCACCCACGAATGAAATAGTTTTGCCTAGTAATAACAGCATACCGTACATTGTGAATCACACCTGTCGAGTGGTCGAGCGACCAGCTGCGGACTGCGCGAGTGTCCGAAGGAAAAAAAATAAGTTATGGGGTTTTACGTGCCAAAACCAGTTCTGATTATGAGTGAACCCGTAGTGGGGGACTCCGAAAATTGGACCACCTGGGGTTCTTTAACGTGCACCTAAATCTAAGTACACGGGTGTTTTCGCATTTCGCCCCCATCGAAATGCGGCCGCCTTGGCCGGGATTCGATCCCGCGACCTCGTGCTCAGCAGCCCAACACCATAGCCACTGAGCAACCACGGCGGGAGAGTGTCCGAAGGAGTGGTAGATGCTGGGTTATAGATGTGTTTGTTCAGTAAAGCGCATAGTCCGAGTATGCGGCATTGCCATGCGATGACTTAATGAGGCGTCAGCCAGTGTTTTGAAGCGACAGCTTCATTACGCTACCTCGGGCAGCCGTCGGCAACTTAACAGTTTTCAACTTGAGAGCTAGAGGTCAAACCACAAGAGAGCATTAAGGCGCCTTTATACTCCGACGTTATCGGCGTGTGTGTGTGTGTGTGCGCGTCTATGCGAGTGTGTGTGTCTGTATGTGTGCGAAAGTCTGTGCGTGCGTGTGGGCGAGCGCCATCAGACGGCGGGCGCGTCGGAGCGCATTGGCCGCGCGTACGGTAACGTTGGCGGTGCCAGTACGTCGAACCATCGGTCGAACTATAGCCGCTGATGTTCTCGCCAACGTGACATAACGTGTGCGTGCTTTCACTCTACGTCGGACTATATTTAGGCTTTTACGGAGCCCTGAAAGGTGACATTGCCGCCGTTGCCTGAGTAGAGTTGGACCCGGCTGCGAGCGGCAACCAAGTCTCACTACTTTACTGATCACCGCAGTGTCTTCATAGGCATAAAAAATGACGAATAAACACTGTATTCATTGCAAACATGTCTGTATATTTTTGTGAAACCACACCTCCGCCACAGCTTGACAATGAGCCTAGCCAGGGCAGTGAAGCTTTCGCTTTAACCAGGGTTAACCAAACCTAAACCACACCCATTTTTTTTTCATTTTTTTTTCTCGAAAAAGAAGTGGAAACCATTTTTCTAGTTATATCGTGTTCGTTCCATCCTTTACGACGCACTCACCCGTTCTACGGAAATTGCGCTCGCACAAATAGCCGCTGAATTCTTGTCAGCCGATCCATTTTACAGAGCAAAAAGACATTTCCCTGACAGGTTACGGTGCTCCGTAATGCGAAATTTGTAAGGACGTGTTTTCATTTAACCATATATTGCCTGGCGCGGACAATCTGTCTTGTGCGGCACGTTGGAAACCGAGTGAAGTGTGGCACCGCAGCCTCGCTAATCGTCGTCACTGCTTCGTCGACATGCATTCGTTGTCAAACTATCGTCATGATGCCGTCGTGATCATTACGCACTCGTCATTTTAACTTCGACATCTGACTCTCGTAATGAAGTGTTCATTATGCCACTGTCATGTCGTCGTCACCATTCTGTCGTTTTACCGTCGTCATCGAGTCGGTAACGTCTTCCCACTGTCGTCATTCTGTCATCATCGTGTCCCCTTCGTAGACCCGTCAAACTCGCTCGTTCTTCATGGTTCTCTCGTAATTAAATCGTCATTCAATAGTGCTTGCGTCACCGTTGTCATGTAATCGTCGTCGTCACAGAGTCGGCATCATGCACCTGTGGTAGTACCGTCGTGATCATGCCGCTGAGGTCACGTCATCGTCGTCATTCGAGCTCCCTCATCCAGTTTTTGTCATATCGTCGCGTCATCATTCTCGTGCGCTCGTAGTCATCCCAATTTCCCAATGCTGCCTTTTTCATGCTGTCGTGATTATACCACCGCCATTATTTAAGAGTCATTGCATTGCCGTCATGCCTCTGCCGTCATACTGCCTCTGTCGTTTCATCGACGTCATTCCTTCTTTGTGATTCCATCATCGTCAGTGCTTAGACGTCACATAGTAATCGTTAAGCAGCCATGCTAAATGTTGACCTGGGCTAGCGAGGGCACATGTAACGTACAAGTCGCCGAATGACAACAAATGTTCAATGACATTGGCTTCATAAAACTAATTGTGTCACTAGATTGCTAGAGTGCTAATCGCATTACCATAGCCAGTGAGACCAGTTCTCCCATAATTTTTAGGAAGGCATTGGGTAGTTCATAATTGTTAACCCTCCATAAAGAAAATAAAGAATAATTTTTCACCTGCGAGCAATACTGCCGTGACGATGCACGATGCTTTCATGGTTGTTGGAGAAATGATGGCGCGGGCTTCCAAGCGACAGTAGACCCAGAAACAGGGGCTGCTGGAAATAGCAGCGCGACACTGTGTATAATGCCCGTTCAGTTTTTTACTAAGGCTCTGTATATATTAGTACGCAAATAAAATAAATAGATTCAAATAGGAGTCGACTACAATTTTCATATGAAAATAACAAAAAAATGAAGTGATGACAATACATATCTATCATCGTGGTTGATTGTATGCGCCATGATTCAGAAGTTAAATGCACTATATATAGAAGTTCTAAAATTACAATCATACCTTGAGCTTATGTGAGAAATAACTGTAATAAAAATTGCGGAATACACAAAATCAGTCATTGCTCTCACTAGCATTAGTCACGCTGCTCAAGCAATTCAGCGATAATCGTGTAAGAGATGCTCACAAAAAAGAAACTAATTTTATGCTCAGATATTACTTACAATGAGGCGCAAAATAGTATTGCGGAAATTAAGCCTGTCAGCGCCCTAGCGATGTCTCCTTAAGGTATTTTGAGAAACTAGTGTCAAAATGTGCCCGTCAGCAAACTTGGAAACTTATTTCTATTGCCTGAGAAAAACAATGTGCGAAGGTAAATTCCTTAGTATTCCTTACCTTCTAGACTTGACACCGGGTCATAGGTTCGAGTAATAAGCAAAACGATGTAGTCGATGGCGTACTCAGTACTACATTTTCTTGGGCTGGCCGGTAGGCAAGCAACAAATTCACTGAGCTTAGCTATCAAGCGTTGTACTGAATAGAGTAGCATGTCAGCACCGATATTAAGTTCTCACGCCCCCCGTGATTCCCGTGATACGTGATATGTCGATATAGTCGCACGCTGCATTAGCACAAGGTTAGCAAACAGCCGCCATGATCAACCCAACCACCTTCTAATCTCTCTCCCCTTGGCGGTCCACGAGTTTGTTCAACAATAAACTCCACGCCGATTGAGGCCAATAGTCCAGAGAATGAAAATAAAAGTACTGATCCTTGCCTTACCTGGTTAGTGTGTGACTTCTATAGCGATACCCGCCTGCCTACACTGGTCCGGGTCAAATGAAACCTTCTAGGGTAACCTGCTGTTATAGTCGGTCAGAATGACTTTTCGGTACATACACAAACTATTTATACCCTATAGTGTTCGTATATAAGTTTGCCCATCAGCGTATACTGCATTCTCTTTACAACATTCCAGCACAGTAAGGTCGACCGTTAATCTTTCAAATCAATCTTTAATGTTTCCAACTTCTTTTTTTTTGTGCCCCCTTTTATGCACAACCTTCAACAATTTTTTTACAGAGATGCCTTTAGTGCGTCTGTGAGCACTCGGAAATGTTGTATTGGTAAATGTTTCTAATGTTTTTAGAGAAATAAATGGTACACGGTGCTTAAATTTGGCCGGGGTAGGACATCACGCGCTTGCGCTTAGGTCATACACGCGCACGCGCATGTCCATGACCTTTATTCGGAGGTGAATTCCACTGGCCATCAGTGATATTAAAAGAGTTATCTAGCTTTTGCCTAAGATGAATTCGTGCGTTTAAAAGTGCGCATTTTCATCTATTCTGACAATGACTGCAATGTAACCTTCTGTCTTCAAGAAGACTATTGGCCACCGAAGGACTTCTGGCGTCATCGATGTTCTGTAAACTTTTTAAGCCAGATTCACATTTATTTCCTTCTTTGCAGCTACAAAATGCGTCAAAACTGATAAATGGGAATTTTGACGCGTTTAATATGTGACCCTCTAGTTCAACGGTGTGCAAAAAAAAAAAAAGCACACCTAATATGTCGCCCACCGAGCTTTGACGACATGCCCACTCATTTCTCTATATTCTATAAAGCAGTTATTTTTCTGCGTGAAATTTGGTCTTTCAACCCAGTCAGTATAGGAGATGGCTTGCTAAAACTGCAAATAACAAAAGTATGTCAGAATTTTATCGCTTATTTATACCTGTGCAGCCATACTATAAACGCGCCTTACTTTGATGTCATTGTGTAGCGGAAAGAAGACACTACACGACCACGAATGGGTCTCGCTTGAACATGACCCCTTTTCGCCCCAAGCATGATGCAATCAGAGATAAATTTAGTCACTCGTTAGGAAGGCAGAGTGACACAGCTCTGCAGTACGCTTCTAGAAGGTAGTGGGAGTGGTCGTGTTTGAGAGAGCTCACTCTGCCATTATGCTTATAATACATCAACATTAAACCACGCCTTATGAGAAGTAGTAAGACCATCAAATGTGCGATTTGTTGGCGAAATTAGACGGCTTCTCGGCTATATAGCCCTCCCGCGTTCGACACGTAAGGTGCAAAAATGGCATAAAGGTGCTCCGTCAGCAAGACAGGGATTACTATTAGCACCCACCGTTCTTAGCACAGTGGGGTGCATGTCAAAGTGCATGTCAGCACAAATATGGAGCGAGCACGATTGCAAGATCACGCCATATAACTCGGACTAGCCGTAACACAAGATAAGCAGATAAGCTTAGCATTGCGCAATCAAATGTCACTTGTGTATTCGTTTACCTCATTTCTGTACCCTGTTGCCCACACACTTGCAGCAGAGCGTAGAAAGACTACCCGTGCGCCACTGCGGCTGCGTCTCCGATACAGGCTAGCCGATTGGTTCTTTTGTAGAATTTGCTTGTATGTGCCAACACGTTGACAACTGCTCTTGGTACTTCGCTATTGGCACCATTCGCTTGGTTCATCGCTACAATCAATAACTGGGCCAATACAGCAGCGTCAAAAAAAAAGAAAAGCGTGGGATGTGGTTTATATGGATGTGGTTTACAACACATGGCTTCTTTTAAACACACCCATTTGGTCCAGTCAGCTCAACGATCAAACGTTTATGCATACAACAGTCGTCGGAATCCAGTGCTCGCCGCCGGTAGAAACTGTGATCTTATCCAAGTCGTCAAAAAAAAAAAAAGCCACTAACCCGGCATAGTGGGCACTTCACCTGCCATTTCCCGGGCACAGTTCGTGCAATAAGAATAGTACAGGGAACCATTGCGATGTAGCTGGTTATTTAGGCTGTTTTAGAGTTGCACAAAGTGTTACTAGAAGAAACAACATACCCGCATAAAGCAAGCAGTCGTGTGTGGTGCGAACGTGTAGCTGATTACGTCAACGAAAGGGTACAACGGTGGTGATGTTTGCGTCACGGTAGCGGCGGGCACGTCTGAAGCTAACGCAATTAAAAAGCCATGATTTTGCTGAATTGTAGCGCAACGGGCTGTGAAGCAGCAACAATCACATCAATCATCGGCGTCCGCTAAAGGCGCGACTGGTGCGTTTTTCGGCAGATCAGTTTCATCTTCCAGGATGAAATACGCCGTAGTCGATAAATTAATACAAATTGGCAGCATCCACTTTGTGCATGCGTGGAAACTATTATGAATCCTTCTGAAGAGAGGCTTTAAGTCACGAATTATTATAGATCACCTGACTCCTTCATTGAAATGTTGGGTAACTTTACTCAGTATTACTCGTTCTTGGCTATTTACTACTTTGAGCCATTTTAAATAGTACGCGTCTGTTTGAAATCACCTATTTCCTGCGTCTAACAAATTTCACACGAGTTTATGGAAACAATTTATGATTTTTATTGCGTAATTCACGAACAGTTTTTCGCTTCCAGCATCTTTTAATTGACGACCTTACACCGATTGGAGATATCGCGATCCGAAATGTGCAAATATGCAAGCATGCGGCTATACTCCTTCTTCTTCCTGGGGTTTTACGTGCCAAAACCAGTTCTGATTATGATGCACGCCGTAGTGGAGGGCCGCTATACTCCCTAGCCAGTCGAATGAGTACGACATACGTGTAACAATAAGAGCAAAGAGGTTAAATGTGAAAATGAAGTACCGATAATGAAAACAAAGACGGATTCAAGAGCTCGCTGTGTTGTGAAATACTGATAAATTAATGACAGGGACTGTGAGATTGGCTTATGTCTACAGCCGGTGCGCTGTTGTGGAGATGGGCAGTCGCAGTGTACATCTGTGAGCCAAGCTATAAGGAGCAAGGATTGCGCAATAAACTTATTTTCTTCTCGGCTTGTGAGTGTAACTTGAATGAGGAATGCAGTAGAAACTAGGCATGGCGAAATTTTCAGTGCACTCGTAAATTTAAGTTTATGCGTGTTAAATCGGAAGAAATTCTTTTTTTCTGAAACACGGTGGTCTGTGTACTTTTGCTCACGGATGTACAATGACGTTGCAGCCGCTGTTCTGTATCCTTTTTTTCCCGCAGGAAAAAATATGCTATGGTGAATTTCAAAAAATTCTCCTTCAACTTTTCTGGGAACAAATGACATGAGAATGCACCAATTGGAAACTTATAATATTGCGTCACAGTGCGTTTTTTTTATGAATATGAACCAAACATACATTTCATAAACAACGCGCTCAGTTCTCAGAAGCTTTACGTTTACTAGCTCTGGAAATTATATTGAGGTGAAATATGTTCTGTTACAACTGCTGTTGCACTTGTATACTACTCGCAATACCATACAATATTTAACAGTGCCAATGGAAGTTCTTTACGCTCTTTTTTCGGCGAAAAGAAGAACAGGGTCTAGATATGAATAAAAAGGAACTCTAATAGTGCTTCAACAATAGGAAAAGAACATTTGCGGTCGTGGGCTAAACAGGCACATATAAAGGATTTGCCACGTGTTAGCTGGTGTTGCAATTGAGCATAAATTTAAACTGCACTTTCGTGTTGAAAAGTTTCAGTACAGAAACCAATTCGTAGGAACGTTATAACATACATGTTACAGTAATCAACTATAAACACCGGGTTTACGTGGTAATGATGACGTTGACTGCTTGAGCTCGAGGTCGCGTGCTTGAACCCGGCCGCAGCGGCCCCATAAGATGGGGCTGATATGCGTGACCGCTTGCGCACTTTGGTTTAGGTGCTCGATAAAGCTCCCTAGTTGGAGAAAGATGTTGCGGAGTCCACCACTACAGCGGGCTATATAAACATATCGTTGTTTTGACACGTAATGCTCTAAAATATAAAAATAGTTTGTTAAAAATTCAACTCTCCGTGGCCAATCAAAATTGTAGGTGATGCGCTTCTTTTACTGCTATTAAAATCATCTCGCACGCAGGCTGACTGCGTGGACCTTTATCCCACATACAAATTTGATCGTTGTTGACAAATTTTCTTTTGATATTCATTGAATGGAGTTGCGCTGTTGAGTAGGAGATTGCGGGAAAGAATCCCGGCCACGGTGGCCGCATTTCGATGGAGGCGAAATGCAAAAACGCCCCTGTGCTTGCGTTGTAGTGCACGTTAAAGAACCCCAGGTGGTCAAAATTAATCAGGAGCCCTCTACTACGGTGTGCCTCGTAATCACAACTGATTTGGCACGTAAAACCCCAGAAAGAAAAAGATGTTCACTTACAAAAGGCGGCCCAACAAGTGCCATCGTTCTAACGTATCTATGGCTCCCCTTATACTCTGCTAATCAATTCTTGGTTAACGTATGCCATATAGACGGGACGCGTCAAAATTCAGAAGACACGCCTATAGGAGGCTATGGAAACGGAGTAAGCCGTGACACGTCTGAAGACAGAATGGGCACGTTTCACGCCATCTATTGACCATTTTCGCGAAGCAGTTTGTTATAGAGAAACGAGACGGCGCCTTCAGTGGCGCAACGTGCGTGGCCTCAGCGACCGCGCACGAAAACGAAACCATTACCGCTTCTGACTTGCTTCTGTGCGATCAGCTGTCGGAAGCGCAACTGAGTTTTCGAAAACGCACAGTGCTCCAATCATGCTTGATTGAATCATGTAGATTAAAGACGTGTGCAGTAGTTGGCTGCAAAAATAGTGAGATGCATATTACGGAATGGAATGTATCTGCGTGGCCAAATTCTCGGACCGTTGCTGCAGCTGACCGTACATGTTACCGGCACATCGAGATGCACGGTTTTCCTCGAGGATGCAAATATTTGCTCATCCGCCAGCGTTGTATCGCTAACATTCAAAGAAAGGGCTTCAGCCCCGGAACGTCGGCCAGAGTGAGTACCGCTCGTTAAACAATGACAAACGTAGTAGCACCGCTTCCTGTCACATTAAGTTTCGCGCACAGTATCTACACTCATCTAGCCGAACTGGCAAAGAAAATTACGCCCACTCTATCACCAACTTGTTAAGAATAAGCGAATAGGCGCACATTTGAACATATGCGCACTATATGCGCACAACGAATGACGGACTACACCGATATCGCACTGAATGACGGTTGGTCCACAAGAGTAAGCGAGTTACCAGATATGATACCTCTTTGCTACAAGGCATTACAATATACAAAACAGCTACGTTTCAAGCCTTATGCGCAGGTAGAACGAATCTACCGGAACTGAGCACGCCCGCGAGTGATTTGGCAGAAAATGATGAGACCGTGACCGCACCGCGAGAAACTTTACTAAGCAAGAAACATGACAAGCCGCTGCTTCAAAATATGTACCAAATAAAGAAATAAGAACAAAACGCACTAATCCCGATTCAAATAATGAGCGGAAAGTTTGGATAGCTCGGAATACATATTTAGCCCCGCTTTTAGAGAAAGCACCATATACGCGGCTCGAGCCGTTTGGACGTAGCTTAATCAGCTCCGAAAGCGCTTTTGCATGTTCTATGAATCTGTGGCCAAAGCTTCGTGTCGTCCTCCCAGTCACCGTCTTCGATATCTCCTGAAACAGAGGTTCGCTTAGCCGCACCAGCGTCATATTTAGCACATCCATAGCAAACACGGAGGCAATGGACGCCATTGAGGCAAGCAATGGACCCGTTACCACGTGATTAATCATGACCCGCCGTTGTGGCTCAGTCAGCTAAGGCGTTGCGCTGCTGAGCACGAGGTCGTGGGATCGAATCCTGGCCACGGCGGCCGCTTTTCAATGGAGGCGAAATGCGAAAGCGCCCGTGTGCTTGCGTTGAAGTGCGCGTTAAAGAACCCCAGGTGGTCAAAATTAATCCGGAGCCCTCCACTACGGCGTGCCTCATAATCGGAGCTGGTTTTGGCACGTAAAACCCCAGAAAGAAGAAGTAATCGAACATGGCAGCTCCCATGGGATCGTCGCGAAAAGTGTTTATAGACGGCCTGTTGCATAAGTGCGCTCCGGTGCGGGCCGCGTAAACCGAATCCTCGCTACAGCCAAGAATTTCGACGAGAAAACCATCGTCAGACGGCGCTACTGCGCCAACTGACAGCGCCCT
Organism: Dermacentor silvarum; assembly: GCF_013339745.2. Classification (NCBI taxonomy): domain Eukaryota; kingdom Metazoa; phylum Arthropoda; class Arachnida; order Ixodida; family Ixodidae; genus Dermacentor; species Dermacentor silvarum. The sequence continues at coordinate 81,324,661 of NC_051163.1, read as the reverse complement.
CAATGTGGAAGTGTCAAGTAATACGGTCGCGCCGTGGCGCAGTCTCCGCTTTGTTTACATTGTTTCGCCCGCGCTTTCCTTCGCTGCTCGTGCTCACGGAGCTCGGTCTTCGACGGCGGCAGATCGTCTACTTTGGAAACAGCGATGCAAAGATTGCAATGCGGTTTCAAGGTTTATCAGAGGTGGTCATAGCGCTATGACCGCCTCTGATGTATCTAAGCCAACTAGCCCAAAATGTCATACTCGTAAACTTCAAGAAGGTTGCCGGCACCGTCAGCTTTTTTCGTGTCGGCAACCTTAAGAAAGGGGAGCGTCCGCTTCCACACGTGTATAGCGTTGAACAAATTGTGAACGGCGTTGTGAGAGTGAATTCCAAGTACCTGTCGCAGATGTTCGACAAAATCGTATACGACGTCGAGTTAGAGGTATGCGTCAAGCTCAGTAATCTTGTCACATTTATTTCTCCATGATGCAGTCACAAAGCGGTCATGCATGCTTGCAGAGATGGGCAAAGGCGGTGACGATTGCGTTTGGTTTCTTTGGTAGCTGGGTGCGCACACACTGCTGCTTTCATTTTGGCTACCAGAGAGTGTCATCAGCACTGTCAGCACAGAGAGAACAGATGCATTAGGCACCAATGAGCCCATACATTATATTAACAACGTAAGTACTACGTATGCGCATAATGCCTTGTACATCATGCTCTACAAATGTTTAATGTATATCATGTCTTATTCAATGCAGATGTTACATGGCAACTCATTGCATTAGTGCGCAAGGTATCTTTTCACTGCTCATGAGAAATGGCTTGTACAGACTGCTCCGCGAATAGTGCCTCGGCCACGGTAACCAGCGATTACCTTAGGACTAGCAAAGCAAATCAGTTTCTCATGAAATAAAATCAAAGGAAATCATCAATATAAAGCAAATCTAGTTTCTGGTTGGCCGAATGCCACCGCCGCAGCTTAAGTGAGCTCACAACGATGGCCGGATACTGCACGAAACGAAGATCCTAGGCAGGGAGAGGGAAGCAGGAAGAATGTGCAAGGTGGCAATTACCTTAAGGTATGTCGCCGCCCTTTAAAATGCTGTTTTTTTTTCAGAAAATACGAATCTTATTTTTTGATAATTCAAGAGTCTGCAGACATTCAGAATTGTGATGCAGAAAAATTACGTCTCTATCCAGTTTTCTTCAAACGTTATGCTGATTTTTATAACTGGCCGCAGACCTCCGTGAAATCAAAACTGACATTACCTGCAAACGAAACCTACATTCCGATCATTAAAACAAACTTATCGTTGTGCTCAAATGCGCAGGATACGTTTAGATGAGTTTTTATGAGATATTATAACGAGTATTAAAATTAGGGAAGGGATAATTGCGACCGTTCTTTATTAAAATTACAGAAATTGCCACATGGGGCACACGACCTCGCATCGTGTTATTTACACTGCTCCCACGTGTTTTTCTGCCTTTTTAAAGCTATCTTTTCATCACTTTAAATTTCCTAGATGTTAAAATATCTATGATAGGTATTACGCCTCACTACCTTGCCTCAGGTGCAACCGAACACGTGTGAAGACTGCCAACCGTCAGTCGACAGTTGACAAAAAAAAGGCAAAAAAAAAAACCGACGGCCTATAAAACGATGTAAAAGTGAACTCGTGGCAGTTAAGAAGGGTTGTGGGAGCCTAGTGGGTTTTAGGCTCCCACAACCTTCCGTTGATGCATATTAAGTGTTTGGAAAACTCAATTCTTGTTTTTCTCGAAAGTTCATTTTCAGTTGTTTTTGCGCAAAAGCTCTAACTTTTCAATAAACTAATATTTTTCAATGAAACGTCGCATGCTTCTTTGTTCAACATTAAGCTGTGCGACTAACTAGAATTATTGAAAACCATGAATAACTTTTATATTTTAGAATTTCAAATGAAATGCGACCCCCTGAAAATACACAATTTTTGGTTTTTCGGCTGTAACATACTTAATACTGATGAAAGCTCAAAGATCCTAGTTCATTGCACAGCTTACATATACACCTGCACTGCTGCCGAGCAATTTTATTTTCGTGTGGTAGGATCGGCAGTTAAGACCCTTCGCCTGATGGGCGTTTTTTGGGTAATTTTCCTAATTAAGTTGCAATCAGTTTGAATTTTTTTAACCAAACACACTTCAAGGCTTTTTTAAACAACCCTTCTGAAGGCAGACACAAAGGAATCAGTTTAGGGTCAAAATATAAAAAGATTTCCAAAAAGGTGGCGACATACCTTAAAGCATGCTTGGATATTGTGAACCTAGAAAGCATGGCCAAGCAACAAACATAACGTGCACGTCTCGAGCAGCTGCTTTGCGATCCGCCGCCTACCGACGCACGCGACGACCGCGGCTTGCATTAAAGATGGGTTGCTACCACATAAAAGAGGGCGGCCCATTTTGTTACCTGCACAACTAGTAGTTTAATTTGCAGCGTCTGCAAAAGGAATATAATTCTCTTGAGCTCGTCCTTGTCATGTTTTCGAGGCTGTTGTGGCAATCAACACATTGCAGTACTGCTTGCCACCTTTCCTGGTTGATGAGGTCGCACTCGCCATCGCGAAAACAACGCGCACGAGCGCTCGCGCCGTACAAAACACTGGCGCGTGCTGGCACGGCGACGACTTTCGCCACTTCCATCCGCCCGCTAGGGGAGGATCCGGCTCAAGTGCCACGCGGGCAAACTTCAGGTTGCCGCGTAGTCCCGCGTGGCCGGCGGAAGCTTCGGCGCATACGCAAAAGCAGGCAGCGTCAGCCGTACAGGCGAGCTGCTGCTTGCTGCTCTCTTGTGCCCCAATCGACGTTTGATCCACTGCAAGCGAATTGTAATACTGCGTATACTATCGCGGAAATGAATGACAAATGCATGTTTTATCAGAGCTGCTGTATGTATTCCCCTTTCCCTGACTAATAATGATACTAATACGAATATTAACAAAGTATGAACGGCAACAAATGTACTTTTAGCGCGAAAGCCTTCAATGGCTCATACTCGCGGCGTCCGACCATCCGTCCGTCCATGCACTCGAATGGTGCCAGCTGTGGCCTTACCCCCTCACACTCTCTCAGCAATCACGTGATGACACAGCGGCACACAGCTACAGTTGCACCGCCCAGCTGTGGCCTCTCCCCCTTACACTCTCTCAGCAATCACGTGATGGCACAGCGGCGCGCATGGCAACGCTCCGTCGTCAGACGTCTTGTTGCAGCAGTCGAGTTAGTCGGATGGCTCCCAAGCGGCCTGGTGATGATTCCACGGCAAGCGGTTTGGAGAAGCGCCCCAATAATTTGTATTGCCCCGATACCAAACGCCGGATGAAGAATCTGTGAATGGGCTTGCGGCGGAAGTCAGTCGAATGGGCACAGGCTTTCGCCGAACGCACTTTGGAATTTACAAAGTGTCCTTCAATTTTTATACTGCCACGGTGATATGGCGCTGTTGCCGCGCGCGAAAGAAGTTTAGAAGATAAATGCCATGCATGAGCAAACGCATCAAGTTCAGTTCACATATTAATTTTAGCTTCACCGAGAACTTCAGCTCCTAGAGGCGCCACAGCTGGTGCGAGACCCATTGATGTGCTTGTGCACACTTGACTCGGCACTGCATGATCCTAAAAGGCAAATGACACCAGGAACATTTACCAGAGTACTCAATATGTGGCACAATCAATTCCTACGTTAATTTGCGAGCCTGGTGCTAACTAGACAACGCGCTTAAAATTAGGCGACAAAGCTTGTTTTAAAAACTGCTGCCATTAACAAGACGAATTGCAGAGTTTCATCAACTCCGCCCCACTGGTGGGCCCAGAATTACTTGACCACCAGGAATTCTTGGATTGCTGGCTTGGTTGCTGAAACGTGGATTGCTGGGTTATTTGGTGCATGGTGTAAGCGAAAAAGGAACCAGCAAAAACGAAGACGCAGGGCCAGAAGGAGAGCACACGCACGCACGCACGCACACACACACACACACACACACACACACACACACACACACACACACACACACACACACACACACACACACCACACACACAGAGAATACTCTAACCAGCATTTCAATCTTAGCAAGCGTTTTTGTGCATTCCACCGCCGCAAGAATACGCTACAGCAAGGCCCAGAGTTGATCCCGAAATCTCACCTTCAAGAACAGAATGCCATTGGCACTGCGCAGACGCGCCGTGTCAGGATCCCGACTTTTTATCAACACCTGCGACTGCAGTATTTCATAACAAAATAACGAGTAAGAAAACAGCCGTGGAGTCATGTATATGAGTTGCCGATCCAATGAAACGGTACTAACGTGTTCGAAGCTCATCAGTGCAGATTTATTTCCTTTTCGGCTTTGGAAAGATTTTTCTGCTGCCTTTTAAATGTGGAAAAATCCCCAATCGGAGCATAGCGGTTTACCATGCACACGGATCTTAACGTCATTCAGCTTTTGGCACTAGGCAATAACATACTCCCATTATGATTTACTAGAAGTGCAGAAAATGTAGTTATCAGCCACGACACAAGATGGTGCGCGCAAGCGCAAATTATACAGCTCAGAAACAACACGAACAGATAGTCTTGTCTTGATGACACCTGTCAAGCGCGATGAAAGCGCCTGAGCATATGAGTACAGAATGAGTTCAACATATCATCATCTGCCTGACTTACAGCAGATCATAAGGAGAACAAAACTCGGTGCGCATATATTATCACTTCAGCCGCCTAAATAATATCTTGACAATTCAACACTGCAAACCCTAAGAGCCACGAACATATGTGGACAAAAACCCACCACCTACTCAGACGCACCAACTAGAGTGAAATGGCGCGGATGCAGCCTTTGGTCCTGCGTCGACAGCTCGCGCGTAGCCATCGCACCCGCACGTATTTTCAAAATTGCAGTATTCTCGTACACCCCCATTATATCCAGTGAAGTAAACTTTTTCATAACTATCGCGGAACACCGGCAACGAGCTCTCACGCCGCACGCTCACAAAAGCGCACAGACACCTCGTCAACCTCGCAACCAAACGTCCGGCACAAGGAGCAGTGCTGTCGCCGACACTTTTCAAAGGGGTTATGATGAAACTCCCAGCACAACTCGAGAAAATACCGGGGATCAGACATGCCTTATACGCAGACGACATCACGATATGCACGGTTGGATTGTCCATAGGAGAACAACAACAGGCATTACAGGAGGCAGTAGGCGTCGTAGCAAGCTACGCGGAGACATGCAGGCTGCAATGCACGCCGGTAAAGTCGGAGCTCCTCATAATTGAGAAGCGCTCACGAGGACGATCAACAGCCCCGGCACCAACCATCCACCTGCGAATAAGTCCTAGAAAAATTACCAAGGTATAGACAGACTTCGGATCCACGGCTTGCACTTACAAAAGCACGGAGTCGGAGGATACGGCATACAGAAGCTACCACACACGACCACGCAGATCTTGCGCATGATTCAACGAATTACCATCAGGAAGTCAGGAAGAAGGGACTCAAGGAACAGGACCTTATCCGGATAGTGCTGGCTCTGATTGTGAGCCGCATTGCGTACTCGGCACCCTATTTACATTTCAGTAACACGGAAGTGGAGGTACTCGACCGGCTGATACGCAAGGCGTATAAGCAAGCGCTCGGATTCCCACCCGGAACGGCTACTTTTGGCCTCGAGGAGACAGGGGTGTACAACAACGCACGGGAAACCATAGAGGCCCACCTGGTAAGCCAGAAGGAAAGACTACTACGCACAATAGCGGGACGCTGCGCCTTGGAGCGTATTGGATATTCCGTACGGAATACCAGCGCACTGGTACAAGAAACTATGCACGTCTCACCGATTCCCAGAAACATGCACCCAAAGTTTCACATCAAATGGAGACAAGCCCTAGGCCAGGCGCTCGTGAGAAAGTATGGAAACCACCCCAATGTCTTGTACATAGACACCGCAAGAAGCACTGTATTCGTCACCAGCGTAGTCGACAATTACGGGACCTAAATAAATGCATCGTCGGTTTCCAGAGTGAGCGCTGCGGAGGCAGAGGAACAAGCGATAGCGTTAGCCATCACGACGAGACCGCACTGGGATTGCGTCATAGTTCTGACTGGACTCTCAGATGTCATGCAGAAATTATTCCAGGGCCAAAGTTTGCAGGGCCGCACATCGCATTTTGAATGGAGCGCACCAGCTGCCACCATACATACAAATCGTGTGGACTCCGGGGCATGAGTCCTTGCACGGCAATAAGCAGGCACACGCCTACGCCCGGGCGCATGCACACCGGGAGCCGCGAGATGACCGCGCCGAGCAGTTCCATCCAGAGCCCATACCATTAACCTACACGCACATCCTACAACACTATCGGCTTTCACGAAGAACACTACCCCCACCGCATAATGCTCTGACGGGAGAGGAAGCCGTAATATGGCGAAAACTAAAACAAACACATATCCACATTTGAGTCTTTACGACGCGATACACCCTGCTGTGTATTCCTATAAATGTACACACTGCGATCAATGTGCAACGCTTTACCACATCGTATGGGCTTGCGCAAACACACCACAGCTCACACCGATAACACGCCCCACCACACTGCAATGGGAGGCAGCGCTGTTTAGCTCATACTCGACGGACCAGCTTGCAACCTGGTCAACCGAGCGAGCAGGGCAGCTAAGGCCGCTGGACTCCTGGACTGAGGGGACCACCCACTGCAGAGTGGAGGAGCTTCCTATGCTCGCGTGCTCTTTTGATTAAAGTTTATTCTCTCCCTCTCTGCTGCTGCTGACGCGGAATGCGCTTAAAATATGAATGCTCCGAAATGGCGCCCTCCTTTACTCCAGACAATGTCTCCAAACTCTCGTTTTCAACTCCATGCATATCTCCTCGCAACATTTCTCGCCTGTACAGCTGACGCTGCCTACACATGCGTCGAACAGGAAGTGTCGCTTATCTGGACAACCTGGACGAACATTCCTGATCGACGCATTCAACAGTGTCCTGCGCAGCGGGTGCCTCCCGGAGTCCTGGCGCTCCGCGCTCGTGGTGCCAGAACTGAAGAGTGGCAAGCCGCCTCGCAGCCTCGCTTCCTACAGGCCCGTCTCTCTAACGTCAGTCCCTGGCAAGACGATGGAGGCGATGGCCCTGTCGAGGCTCCAATGGATAGCGGACATCCGGGGTGTTTTTCCGCCTGAACAGTGTGGGCTCCGCACGCACCTCTCCACGGCCTACTGCCTTGCCGCCGTTGTGAGCACGCTGGAGCAGGCAAGTCGCGACGGCCACGCCGCGTTCCTGTTGCTTTAGACGTCCAGAGCGCGTTCGACTCCCTGCCCCACGACACCGTCATCTCGGCTGTGCGCGCTCTTGGTGTGTGGGGCAGGCTCCTGGCGTACGTGCGGGCCTTCCTAACAGACAGGTCGTCTGTTGTTCGGGTTGGGCGGGCGACCAGCTCGCCCCGTTCAGTGACGTGTGGTGTGCCTCAGGGGAGTGTGTTGAACCCCTTTCTGTTCAACCTTGCACTCGCGCCCATCAGCGAGTGCGTGCGCAGCAGTGGGCACCTCCCTGTGCGTACCCTGGTCTACGCGGACGACGTGGCGCTCTTCGTCCGTGGCCCGCCGGCAACGATGGCACAGATGCGTCTGCAGCTCCAGGCGGCCGGCGGATGCGGTCGGCGACTTCCTGCCGGCTAATGGCCTGCGCTTGTCGGCGGCAAAGTCGGAGGCCATTATGGTCCACCCACGCGCTGCTGCCCGGCGCCACACTGGCTGCGTGGTCGTCGACGGTGTTCCTCTTCCCTGGCGGCTGACGGTGCGCTACCTCGGGCTCACCATCGACCATCGCCTGACATGGCTCCCCGCCGTGAAGCGGCTTCGCACTGCCATGCGCCAAGTTGAGGGCGCGGTGCGTGCGCTCCTCGCGCGTGGTGACGGCTGCCCCCTCCCTCGTTCGCGGTTGGGATGTACGGTGCAGTGGCGCTGTCCAGGGTCCTGTACGCGCTCCCACTGTGCAACCTGCGACCGCATCGGTGGCGACGCATCGACGGCGACCACCGACGAGTGCTTCGCATGTGCCACGGCCTGCCCAGTGCTTCCCGTGTCGCCAAGACGCTCGCGGAAACCGGCGCCTGGCCGTCTCCCTCACTGTCGATCTGCGCGCCCTTGGCCACTTGGAGCGCCTCTCCCGTGCCCCCGGTGCCGGCCCCATGCTGTCATACCTGCGAGAGCTGCCCAAGTCGCGTGTGGGGATGCTCCTCGAGCTCTTCGACAGCCTGGTGGTCGACGCCCCAGCGTCCCCTGCTGCCTGGCCGCCACCAAACCAGCGTGTGCCCTTGCGAGTGTGCCTCGACCTGCCGGGCGTCCGCTGCAAGCACCGCAGGCCTCGTTGCGCTGTGGTGCAGGAGGCTGCTGCTCGGATACACGACGACCTGGTGGGGAGGGCACACCTGTACACTGACGGTTCTGTCCTCCACGATGGTTCCGCGGCCGCCCCCTGCGTTGTGCCGCACCTCGATGTCACGAGACAGTGCCGCCTGTCCTACCGAGCTTCCTCCACCACAGCGGAGCTTGTAGGACTACATCTGGCGGCCGACATCCTCCAAAAGTCGCCGTTCCTGAACCGAGTGGCGATTCTTTGCGACTCGAGGTCCGCTTTGCGCCAGCTGCTGCTCGACGAGCGTGCGCCGCCACTAGCACAGCGCGTTGCCTGCAGGCTGCATGCTCTACAGCGACAGGGGTGCGACCTGTGCCTCCAGTGGATACCGTTGCAAGTCGGTGTCGCCGGGAATGAGGCAGCTGACGACCTGGCAAAGCGCGCCCACGATCCCCTATCCCCGCTATCGACGCGAGTCAAATCGTTTGACGTGGCGCGGCTTCACTTCAAACAGGAGCTCGCGCTGCGTCACCCCGACAGTCGCGTCGCGCGGGGTCGCCCGCCACGCCTGCTACCGGAATCCGGCTTCACGAGGAGAGAGCGAACCTTCCTCCTTGCACTCCGGAGCGGTTCCGTCTGGCCCGCCGAGCGCAAACACCGCCTCCGCGGAGCCCCTCGTCCCTCTGCCAGGACTGCGGCGCTGTCGAGACGCTGCAAAATCTGATGTGTGAGTGCAGTGCTTTATCGACGGCACGCGCTACTTTCGCCCACGTTTACCGCGGGCAGAACCTCCCCTGCTTGACGGTGGAGGACCTCCTGCACCCCTCGGGCTGCACATCTAGCCACGGCAAACTCTTCCGCGCACTGATGAACTTTGCCGACGACGTGGGCTTGGTCGACCGCCTGTAGGCCCCCTGTGGACACCCAGCGGCTCTTTCGGGGCCGCCCGGTGTGCGG
>NC_051163.1:81286719-81315208 GCF_013339745.2 Dermacentor silvarum | reverse complement strand
CAACATTCACGTGCCACAGAGTCTTTACTTTTAAACAAGATTGTAGTATCTTGAAGCCTTGCTTCACATGCTTGTTTATTTTCATTGCCGCAGGCCTTGCAATGAAGAGGCAAGTTTGAGCCATAACCATATTTCAATGAAAGCTTATGCTCCCGCAGGCGATCATTAATACATCGGCCAGTTTGGCCGACGTACTCTTTCCCACACTTCAGCGGTATACGGTATACAACTCCTTCCTCACACTTCACAAAAGGATTCGTATGTTTAATGGAACACCCTGCTTTCTTAGAGTTATCAGAACCAATCAGGCGGCACAAAGTAGCAAGTTTTCGGGGTGCGGAAAAAAACCACAGGAATTTTGTATTTGACAGCGACGTGTTTAAGATTGTGCGCCACTTTGTGAGAATACGGAATCACCATTGGTTTGGCTTTCTTTTCGAATGTTTGACCTTCTTCAGTGCTTCTTTTTCTTTCTTTTTTCACCTTTTTCAATAACGCCTCCGAAACTGCACTTACAACCGAACAAGGGAAGCCAGCCTTCCTCAATTTCAAAATCTGTTCGTCAAAGCTTCCTTGTGCCTTATGACAGCACGAATTTTTAAGGGCGGATTCGAGGCACATAGTGGCAATCGCACGTTTAACAGTCTTGGAGTGTGTAGACTCGTACGGCAACAATTCCTTGTGGGCACGGGGTCGATACATCCAGCAGGAACCTTCGTCAGTAAGGGTTATGTCAAGATATAAAAACTGCAAGCTGTTATCCTTGGCTAGTTCAAAAGTAAAATCTAAGCCTTTGCCGTGCTGTTTAGATTTTACTTTTGAACTAGCCAAGGATAACAGCTTGCAGTTTTTATATCTTGACATAACCCTTACTGACGAAGGTTCCTGCTGGATGTATCGACCCCGTGCCCACAAGGAATTGTTGCCGTACGAGTCTACACACTCCAAGACTGTTAAACGTGCGATTGCCACTATGTGCCTCGAATCCGCCCTTAAAAATTCGTGCTGTCATAAGGCACAAGGAAGCTTTGACGAACAGATTTTGAAATTGAGGAAGGCTGGCTTCCCTTGTTCGGTTTTAAGTGCAGTTTCGGAGGCGTTATTGAAAAAGGTGAAAAAAGAAAGAAAAGTAAGCATTGAAGAAGGTCAAACATTCGAAAAGAAAGCCAAACCAGTGGTGATTCCGTATTCTCACAAAGTGGCGCACAATCTTAAACACGTCGCCGTGAAATACAAAATTCCTGTGGTTTCTTCCGCACCCCGAAAACTTGCTACTTTGTGCCGCCTGATTGGTTCTGATAACTCTAAGAAAGCAGGGTGTTCCATTAAACATACGAATCCTTTTGTGAAGTGTGAGGAAGGAGTTGTATACTGTATACCACTGAAGTGTGGGAAAGAGTACGTCGGCCAAACTGGCCGATGTATTAATGATCGCCTGCGGGAGCATAAGCTTTCATTGAAATATGGTTATGGCTCAAACTTGCCTCTTCATTGCAAGGCCTGCGGCAATGAAAATAAACAAGCATGTGAAGCAAGGCTTCAAGATACTACAATCTTGTTTAAAAGTAAAGACTCTGTGGCACGTGAATTGTTGGAGGCCAACCAGATTAGGAAGAGAGGGGAAACATGTGTCAGCTCCCCGTCTCTGAATATATACACAAATGAAAGTGTGTTTTTAGATAAGTTTTAGATTCGCCATTTCCTTCATGCACATCTTCAGTGTTCTCACGCGTGCGCATTCATACAATCAGTGTTCCGCCTTTTTCGTCCCCCCTCTCCCCATGGCTATATATTCAACCACCTTTGACCACAATAAACAGTTGCAAGTAGCGCCTGTCCTGTCTTTGTTCCTTCCTAATCTGCTGTCACTGTTGGCGCTTCATCTTTTGAAAGTGGATCAGGGGTTCCTCGTAGGGATCCTCGAGCAGTTTGGTCGGCCTTCTCATTTCCCTTGTGCCCAGAGTGTGCCGGGCACTACATTATTGTGTGGTGCCATTCTAGGGTGGTGCCTAGCATGCTGTGGATTTTGTGTGGAATGGTGCCCGTTATATATGAATGGGCCACTGCCTGGGAGTACGTCAGGACCAATGGAGATTGTTCTTCTGCATCTTGAAAGGCCAGTGCTATGGCTGCTGCCTCCTCCGTGCAAGCCAAAGGGGTCCGAATGGAGCCAGTTATCACTGTGGACTATTGTGAATTTGTTGCCACTCTATGCACGTCCGTGTAGTATATGTCTGGATTTCTTCCATGTTTGTTTTGTAAGGTCTGATCGTGCTTTTCTTCTGCGTTGGTTGTGTTCCGTGCTCATGTTCTTTGGGATTGCTGAAACAAATTTTCCCTCTTCGGTATGTTAAGCAGCAAAACTGTTTCTTCCCTGCTGTATTGCCCACTCAGGGGCATCCCACCTTTTACAGCAGGACCCTTCCTAGTTCTGTTGAATTCATATGCTGTCGGTGTGCCACGACCACCACCGTGGTATATTCTTCATATGTGACGTAAATACCAAGAGCGTCCACTTCTTCATGCTCGTGTGTTTTGGTAGCTCCGGAGAAGCCTCGTATACTGCCCTGATGATGGCGCTCACTTTGGTCATCTTGGCCTTTTTAGCCTTTGACAAGGGAGGCGAGTCAATGCTGCAAGCTGGATCCTCTTCGTACTTGCCAGAGAAGTCATCCTTGATGGATGCTGCACTGGCGTCCTCGGCACCCCAAATGACGATGTCTTTAACGCTGTCGAGTGTGCTGTATATGCAGCATCATTTAAAACCAGTCTGAATCTCAGCTGGCAGGCCCCCTCGCACATTCTTAACCCATGTTGAGACTTTGCTTGTCTCCAATGATGGTCCCCAAACATACTTTATTAGATTTCTTAATACTAGTTTTGCTTTCTACTTTGTTGTGTATATTTACTACAGGTTACAAATAATGTACTAGTAAAGCAGGCGCCCGTGTGCTGCTTGAACCCAGGCATGGCAGAGGAATGCCATTGCCTCGGTACTTTTGCTAGCTTTTTTCATGAATATAGGTAGAAATTTGTTGGTAACATAGATTGAGTAGCTTCATTTATTTCGAGAAATAGTACCTATGTACAGTAAATACAGTATTTTGTTTGCATGTATATGATGGCTGCGTGTGAATTACTGTGCAATAAAACTTTGAAACCATCAATCAAAGGTGTATTTTCTATTTAGGAACTGTCTGACAGCATAATAAAGCATGCTTGATGACGCCACTAGGGATCGTATTCTCGGAAAATCACATTCGGAGGTAGTTTCACTTTTGCGAGAATCGGCACTGCATGCCTGCGCACAAGCGTCGGGAAAATGCAAGAGCTTTCGTGGGCCGAGCCATGAACTCTCGCGAAAGTGAAACTATCGCTGAAAGTGATTGCCAGAGAATACTGCCGCAATCGCGGCCTGTCGGAATAGAATGTTCCGACAGGATTACAAACCGACAGGCTGAAACCGACAGGCTGACACCGACAGGCCGACACCGACAGGCGGACGCCGACAGGCTGACACCGACAGGCTGACAAGCCCACAGGCTTACAGGCCGACAGGCCAAAATAACATATAGCCGACAAGCCGACAGCCTGTCGGATTTTTTGTCTGGGTAACATCAACATTCATCGTGAGATGTGTTCTGCCCTAATGTTATGTATAACAATGAGACAATGCAGCAAGATTGCTTTTGGACACAGAAACATGTAGGACCTAAGAATGTCTGTGGTATTTAAGGTGACTGCATAGGCGAAAATCTTACTTGTAAGCAAGACATGAACAGGGAAGCTGAGAAATGAAGCAAGGTTCGCAACATCTTCTGCTGGCGCCACTGATACTAGGGTGCTAACAAAGACTCAATGATGGGTGCGTAAAATGGACACGAGTCAGGTAAAACATTTCATCCCAAAATAAATAAATAAATAAATAAATAAATTGTCAGTATTCAACATTTATTGTAAAGATTTAGAGGAAGATGATGTTTCGATAGGTATAGTGTACTCATCTTTGAAAGCAGGTGACGGAAGGTCTACAAGCATAACTTTTTGTTGGGCTAGTTGGTGCATGTTACTGAAGTATTAAAGCGCCAAACAGACGACAGAAGAAGAGACAGGGACGAGCGTTTCCGTGTCTCGTCCGTGTCTCTTCTTGTGTCGTCTGTTTGGCGCTTTATTAATTCAGTGAGGGAAGGTCTAGTCTGAGAACTAGGTTCCAACGATGCCAACGATTCGGAAAAATTGGGAAAGTTTTTGCTAGAGGGCTTCAATATTCATCAAGAGGTAAAAGAGGACATGTTGTAAGCGCTCTTTAGGTTTCAACGAAACTAGGGGAATGACAACGGAGAACGGCATTATGAGCTTTAGTGGGAGACAACTGGAAAACTGGTAGCGCCTATAGGAAATGAAAGCAGGTAGGAAACACTGCGTGTTCTACGAATTTGGCTATTTCCATAAAAGTTACTTGTGATTCAATTCTTGTTAAAGGAGTGCCGCGTTATAAGGGGCTATAAAATACGCTGAAGAGATGAAGAGATAGATAGATAGATAGATAGATAGATAGATAGATAGATAGATAGATAGATAAGATAGATAGATAGATAGATAGATAGATAGATAGATAGATAGATAGATAGATAATAGATAGATAGATAGATAGATAGATAGATAGATAGATAGATAGATAGGGGATAGATAGATAATAGATAGATAGATAGATAGATAGATAGATAATAGATAGATAGATAGAGAGATAGATAGATAGATAGATAGATAGATAGATAGATAGATAGATAGTAGATAGATAGATAGATAGATAGAAGATAGATAGATAGATAGATAGATATAGATAGATAGATAGATAGATAGTAGATAGATAGATAGATAGATAGATAGATAGATAGATAGATAGATAGATAGATAGTAGATAGATAGATAGATAGATAGATAGATAGATAGATAGATAGATAGATAGTAGATAGATAGATAGATAGTAGATAGATAGATAGATAGATAGATAGATAGAGATAGATAATAATAGATAGATAGATAGATAGATAGATAGATAGATAGATAGATAGATAGATAGATAGATAGATAGATAGATAGATAGATAGATAGATAGATAGATAGATAGATAGATAGATAGATAGTAGATTAGATAGATAGATAGATAGATAATAGATAGATAGATAGATAGTAGAGATAGATATTCGAATAGATAGATAGATAGATAGATAGATAGATATAATAGATAGATAGTAGATAGATAGATAGATAGATAGATAGATATAGATAGATAGATAGAAGATAGATAGATAGATAATAGATAGATAGATAGATAGATAGATAGATAGATAGATAGATAGATAGATAGATAGAGGAATAGATCGATAGATAGTAGATAGATAGATATAGATAGAGATAGATAAAGATAGATAGATAGATAGATAGATAGATAGATAGATAGATAGATAGATAGATAGATAGATAGATAGATAGAAGATAGATAGATAGATAGATAGATAGATAGATAGATAGATATATAGATAGATAGATAGATAGATAGATAGATAGATAGATAGATGATAGATGAAGATAGATAGCTAGATAGTAGATAGATAGATAGATAGATAGATAGATAGATAGATAGATAGATAAGAATCAAGATAGATAGATAGATAGATAGATAGATAGATAGATAGATAGATAGATAGATAGAGAGATAGGATAGAAGATAGATAGATAGATAGGAGATAGATAGATATAGATAGATAGATAGATAGATAGATAGATAGATAGATAGATAGATAGACTAGATAGATAGTAGATGAAGATAGATAGATAGTAGATAGATAGATAGATAGATAGATAGATATATAGAAGATAGATAGTAGATAGATAGATAGATAGATAGATAGATAGATAGATAGATAGATAGATAGATAGATAGATAGATAGATAGATAAATAGATAGATAGATAGATAGATAGATAGATAGATAGATAGATAGCTATAGATAGATATAGATAGATAGATAGATAGATAGAGATAGATAGATAGATAGATAGATAGATAGATAGATAGATAGATAGATAGATAGATAGATAGATAGATAGATAGATAGATAGATAGATAGATAGATAGATAGATAGATAGATAGATAGATAGATTTAAGATAATAGATAGATAGATAGAGATAGATAGATAGATAGATAGATAGATAGATAGATAGATAGATAGTAGTAGATAGAGATAGATAGATAGATAGATAGATAGATAGATAGATAGATAGATAATAGATAGATAGATAGATAGATAGATAGATAGATAGATAGATAGAAGATAGAGATAGAGAGATAGATAGATAGATAGATAGATAAGAGATAGATAGAGAGATAGATAGAGATAGGAGATAGATTAGATAGATAGATAGAAGATAGATAGATAGATAGATAGATAGATAGATAGATAGATAGATAGATAGATAGATAGATAGATAGATAGATAGATAGATAGATAGATAGATAGATAGATAGATAGATAGATAGATAGATAGATAGATAGATAGATAGATAGATAGATAGATAGATAGATAGATAGATAGATAGATAGATAGATAGATAGATAGATAGATAGATAGATAGATAGATAGATAGATAGATAGATAGATAGATAGATAGATAGATAGATAGATAGATAGATAGATAGATAGATAGATAGATAGATAGTAATCAGAAAAGAAGAAATTGGAGTGGCACCCATCACCAGCTCCGTTTCAAAGTGGGGCCCAAAAACACCCTTCGATTCATAATTCCTGTAAACTCGATTGGAGGAAGCTTAAGCACATACGCAGGGCTCTGATTATGTAACGCAGTATTTAGGAGTTCTCAAATCAATTCGTCACAGACGACATCGATAGTTGTTCCAGCGAAGTGTCCAGAAAGGATGCTTGGGAGTCAAGAGCACGATGGTGATGGTATGTATTTCCTCAAGAGCAAGAAGAAGCAAGTCACAAACCGGCACATAACGCTCCGAAAAAGTTCAGTTCTGGCTAAGTGAAGACGCCGCACATTCCTAACCTATTACATCACGACAAATATTCCAGTCCTCAGGCTTTCCAGGCTGCCACCAGCGCATAAATTCAGCACTGCACTTTCCGCACTGTTTCCCACAATTTTTTTCGGAGGGTCTCGCTCCCAGGGAGCTTTAAACGAAAAGCACCATATAAGGGAAAGATGCGCTGACACGCGCGGCTGGTGCCACAAAGAATAGGGCCGATTAATGTTGTTTCCCACAGGCCGGCGGAGCATATGTACACAGCGTGCAGCATATGTTTCTCACGCTGCCCAAAGCCGGAAAGTGTACTGTGCCAGCAGCGTCTCATTCGGCAGGAGAGGAGGGTGCAGGCGCTTTATTATACGAATCAATCGCACTCTCGTCCCAGCACGCTACGCCCGCGACCGTTTCAGGCACCCCACCCACCCACCCACCTAAGCCTATTGTCCTCAGGCACGGATGCTTTCGCGTGTACCACGTACGCCCGCGCCAACCGTGATAAAGGGCGACGCGAGGATAAAGGTGGCTTCAAACAATACCGAGTGCGCTCGACGCACGCGGGACGGAGGGTGCACTGAACCACGCTGAGGGGGAGGGGGAGGCGTAAGAACGGGGAACCGTGCGGTGCCACCGCGACGCGTGCGACCGCGGCTTGGCACGCGACGCCATGAATCGGGAGCCGCGGCCGAGGCCCGCTGCCGTTAAACCACACAGGTCGCAGGAAGTGCTTTTACAGAGACTCCGTGTATCGGAGAAATGACGCGTTGATTGCGACCGAATGGTCGCGTGGTGCCATGGCTGCCAGGCTGATTTTTTGTTAATGCGTTCGCATTAGGAGGGCTAAAGTGGGAATAAAGTGTGCGCGTGTCAAGCGTGGGAAGCCGGTCACGCGGTAGAGGTAGAGAGGGGATGGGAGAGAGCTTCGAAGATCTTGTATGTGTACATATTTTTTCATGGAGCTTTGAGGCCGTACTTTGTATATTTTTGATTTCTCATTCGTATTTTCGCACTTCGTCAGAGGATGACACCAAGGCAATATATATATATATATATATATATATATATATATATATATATATATATATATTACAGTAAATGTAGCCGCATTAGTAGAAGAGGAGGAGTGTTAGCGGAGAAGACGAAGAAGAGAACTCTTCTTGCTGGTCGGAGGCTCGCCCTGAGGCCTGTTCAATAAACACCGTTTGTCGCGCGTCGTAACAGTTTTTGGTGGAGGTGCGAGCCTCCGACCAGCAAGAAGAGTTCTCTTCTTCGTCTTCTCCGCTAACACTCCTCCTCTTCTACTAATGCGGCTACATTTACTGTAATAATATATATATATATATATATATATATGTATAGTGCACCCTACGGTGGTCTGCTCCTCCGGATCACCGTCAGTTGCACTTGCTTCTCGAAGAAGCAGGACGCGTGTCGAGTGACCTCCTGAACAACACTTTGCAATGTGGTGAACGCGGTTTAAATAATCGATCCGGGACCTGAGAGAGGTGCGACGTAACGCATTTATCTCGCAAGGATGGCTTGGTGGGTGGCTTCCTAGCTAGTGCACAGCGCAAGGACAAAGCGCTGTGTCCTGTTTTTGTTTTTTACAGCGTACGCTGTTATGGGCTCATTCCAATAGCCGTTTCGGGTCGCGATGATGCCACCGCCGGCGGCTCCCGCCGCGAAACCGCTATCGCCGGAAACGCGAAAAATGTACCCGATTCTCACCGCGATTGAGCCCGCGCCCGCTGCGTGGGAGCCGGATACTCTACCACTGAGCCACGCAAGCGCTTACTATCGGGCCGCGGAAAATAGCCTTAATCCAAGCACACAGGAGGAGACAACTCGAGCCTACGCCGGTATGGTGGCGCCATCTTGGCAAAATGCCTGCAAACGCAGCATCCGCAGGCTCAGACGACGATATGCGATTCAGACGAGGCGCGCACTCAATGTGCACCCGAGCTGACGAGTCTCCGCCAGTGTGGTGGCGCCATCTAGTTAAGGTGCCTGCAAACGCGGCGCGCCCGACATGCAAGTTGCAGTTGTAAGGCTTGATTGGGCTCAGTAGACTGCTGTGCAGAGAGTATTACAAGCCTCAGCTCGCCGTCGACGCCGAGCGGACAGTTCAGATCGTTCTCGTCAAAACGAGGCGAACAGACTGCCGCGAAGACCCTGTTGTGCGTGGTGCCCAAATTGAAGCTACTCTTGAGCCACTCCACCAGATTACGCTGTGACTGCGCTGCGTGTGCCCCGCAGGCCTGTGACTTTTTTTCTTCTCTCTGCCCCCGTCTGCGTGAGCTGTTACCCCCTTAAGAAGCGTTTATCTCATTTCCCGCTGAATTGCCACAGATGTTTCATTCCTACAATTAATTTTATTTGCTTACATGATATTTAGTAGATTCCTGCGCATTTAGGTGATGTCCTTGCAGATAGAACTGAAACGTAATAGATATAAAGTAGCATGCTCCAACTGAACAAAAAGATTATAAGAACGATAAAGCCAAATTTGAAGACAGGTGGCACAAATACAATATATGTGGGCAGCTCCTGACAGCAATAATTTAAAACCGACTGGAATCTAAAGACAGTGTATAGATCGAATTACGAGACTCATCGCGCCTGTGGGGCTTTCCGCGAGAAAAGAAGAAGACTAAGAAAATGTAGGTGATTCATAAGAAAAATTGCTGTGGTTTAGCTTTGGTTACCCCTGGTTGATAGCGAAAGCTTCACTGCCCTGTGTAGGCTCATTGTCGAGCTGTGGCCGAAGTCTGGTTTCGCCCAACTCTACTCGGGAATCTCCTTTCAGGGCTCCGTAAAGGCCTAAATAAAGTTCGATGGAGCGTGAACACGCGCACACGTTATGTCACATTGATGAGAACAACAGCAGCTATAGTTCGACCGATGGTTCGACGCACTGGCGCCGCCAACGTAACCCGACGCGCGGCCAATGCGCTCCCACGCGCCCGGCGTCTACGTAACCGGACGCCCGCCCGCCCCTATCTCCCACACACACACACACGTACACACACGCACATACACGCACGCGCACGCACGTGCAGACGCAAGCACACACCTCTAGCTCTAAAGCTGAAAACTGTTGAGTTGCCGATGGCTGCCCGAGGTAGCGTAATGAAGCTTTCGCTTCAAAGCGTCACCACATTTATCATACAGGACAAGCAGACGCATACACAATATATTAGTTCACATACATGACAACACACGCATTTAAAAAATAATAAGCGAGGACTGCCATTCACACTAGATCACGCGAATTAAACAGTTAAGAATATCTTATGGCATAGCAGCCAGGAGGTCAGAAGACCGTTCGCCGGAGAGTGAGGTAGGGAGAGGAGACAACATAACGTAGTCCATGCCTTGTCGGATGATGCTCCGGTGAAGAGGGCGCTTGATGGTCCGAGGACGACTGCGCAGAAGTCAGCCTTGCATCCGAGGCGCTGTTCATGACGCATGAATGGAGAGTCCGGCCAGCGGACGGCCAGCGCTTGAACCGCAGTGCTCGGCGCATGTTCGGCCATAAGCCGGGTCATGACCGCTGCTGGGACTGACAGCTCACCACTGGGACAACTTGGCCATAATTTTCGATGGTCGCTTGAAGGTGTTGCACAGCAGGCCACGGCACGCTCTGAGCTGCAGTACTTGTGTTGGCGAAACGTCTTGCAACAATATATAGCAAGTTGGGCGAGTTCGTATGTGTTCATATAAACTACATATATACGTATGTGTTCATATACAGACATATCTTGAAACGCACCAGCAGATAGAGGGGAAAAAGATCTCAGTTCTCAGTGAATCTACCTCCCGGTCCAAAGCAGATGAGGAAGGAATACAACACCTGGAAAAACAAAATGCACACCTAACCTCCGTAGTCACTCAACTGCAGGGCGAAATTAACAAGCGGAGCAGAGCGAGCAAACTAACAGCTCTATAATTGAACATTCCTCCACGAAAACACTTCCAATAGCAGAAGGAGCTTGATGTGGGCGAGTTGGTGTAACATACTTGAAGAAAAAAGACGAGGACGAAAAGAAGACAGGTACTACTAACAATAGAAATAGCTAACACACCCGCTGCATCCGCAGCCTCTTCGCGATCATCCTCCCCACAACGCAACCCCCCCCCCCCCCCCCCCCACAAAGACTCCAGGGATGAAATTAAATTCATGCTGGAGCAAACATTCTCGCATTTTGCCGCACAATTTGACAGCAGAATCGAAGCACTTGAGCACAGACAAAGCGACCAAGAAGCAGCCTTTGCTAGCTTTACATTCACCTTTTAGCAGGGTGCAACTACTTCTGGTGATACGCAGCGTCGAGATACCCCCATGTAATACTTTCAAATGGCGGGTCTGCATGAATATATAACAATCTGGCAATGGAACTGTAGGAGCTTCGGAAAAAACGAGTTAGCATGTGGTTGAACATACAGAACCGCATTATTTCTCGACATTATTTTCTTGCAGGAAACACTTAGAATTGTAATTAAGCTGCGGAAATATAAAACCTACGAAAACAAAATTTCAGAGAAATACCAAATCTCCATATTAGTCGAGAGAAATCTAACGGCCACAGAACATTACTTAGAAATGACTTAGACTGTCCCCTAGTAGAACTAATTCCACAAATGGTAGGCATACCCGCCACATTCGTACTTAACGTATACAGCAACCCAAAGAGAGGACACCCTACCATTATGGAAGCAATAAATAGGACACTCAGTATTTCTAAACAGAATCAACTAGTCCTAGTGGGGGGCATTAATGCATGAAACATAGCCTGGAGATACAGAGCCAATAGGAAGAATAATTATATCCAGGATGTGCACCTTACGCTACACACGGACCCAGTGACCCCTACTAGAATCGGCAGGAGCACACAGGTTGACACATATCCAGACCTGATGCTCACAAATTATATAAGGCAAGTGACGTGGCAGAACACCATGATCAAGATAGGTAGTGACCACTGCATAGGGTCAACTACTATAACTGCCAAAAACGCCAAAGGTAGAGGCAAGAAACCGGTCCAAATTACGGACTGGGGTGAATTGAGACAACTCAGAGATCAAATTGCAGGGAATGAGACAAGCAACTTAGAGGAATGGGCCAAAGATCTCATCAATGATGTTAAAGCAGTAACCAAATCAATCCTATCTTCATAGGCACTATAATCTGTGGACAGTCGGCTGCTACATATGTGTGAAGCATACGACAGTCTGTAGAGAAGGTCGCAAACGCAGAAACTGAATCGGCCCCAGCGCATTAAAATTGCAAAGCTGTCGAAAGAGATAGAAGATTATGCACAAGAGCTTGCCAGGCAACAATGGGGCCAAATCTGCGACCAAATAAGCGGCAAATTCGGACTGAAGTGTACTTGGCACCTCCTCAGGCACCTGCGGGATACGGAGAACAGCAAAACAGCGCACATTAAGAACATCACTAAATTAGTGAATAACCATGCACTCAGATAAAGAACTCGTCGAGGAACTCCGACAGAGATACGTAGAGGCATGAAACAAAGTCTCTCTGCCGAGCTACTCGGGAACCCTGAACCGAAAACTGGACGACGAGATCCAAGAGTCTGAAGTGCGAGCTGCGCCTCAGACTCCGGATCTTCTTGGCTCCAGGTGCTGACGGGATTACAAATAAATCCTAAGAAACTTAGATGATTCCTCGATCAAAGCAGTTATTAAATATTTGAACAAATGTTGGGAAAAAGGGGAACTCCGCTTATCCTGGAGGCAAGCAAAGATCGTCTTCATCCCGAAACATGGAGAGAAGCTTGACTTGCAGAACTTCAGGCCCATATTTCTCACCTCCTGCTTAGGCAAAGTGCTAGAGCACGTAACTCTAAGCAGCCTACAGAGCCTCATCGATGACAGCAGTTACTTCCCGCACACTATGATAGGCTTTAGAGGAAATCTATCCACACAAGAGATCTTGCTAAGACTCTCAGGAGAGGTCTTACACCCTATTCACAGCAAAATAACTATAACTATCCTAGCCCTAGATATAACAAAAGCCTTCGACAACATTAAGGAGGCATATCATGCTTGCATTAGAGAAACTCAATGTCGTGCATAAAACTTACGACTATATCAAGCCTTTCCTCTCCGACAGGACTGTCGAACTACAGCTACGCTCCATCGCATCTTCCACATTGCAACTTGACAGCAAAGGAACCCCACACTAGAGCACTGCACGGGCCGATTTCTTCAGTCCGGGCCCGTTTTTACGTTGGGCTGCCGGCCCGAGCCCGACCAAAAGTTTTATGGTGAGACCCGGGCCTGGCCCGGGCCCTAAAATAATCTACGTTACTTTAACCGCCCGGCCCGGCACGACACCCCCTTACCTTAGACCCGAGACCTGCCCGAAGCGGAAAAAGATCACCGAGCAGCATTAAAAAAATAAAATAAGGGAGAGAATGAAACTAATTTATTCTTAAGGCATAAATGCATGTCATGTGCAATTATGAACACCATTTCAGCGGTCTGAACGCAAATAAGAGCGCGCGAAGTAGTACGAATGACCCTGCCGAGCCGTATAGCCAGCAGTTTCCAACGGCGCGACCTTGATGCGGACCAATCCACTTCTATCGCAGCGCCACCACAGTATATTTCCACGTCGGGCGCCTTACTGCTAAGCATGCGCCGCCCCAGCCGCTCGTCCCACTAAACCGTATTCTAGTACACTATACCCGAAGCACAACCACGACCGGCCGTGAGCGCAGCGCATAGATGGAGTAAATGGAGAAAGAAAGCTTCTCGTTTCTCAGCGTATTGTGTTGCTGCTAGGCTCCCGGTTGAGATCACGCGTGCAATCATGGATGGACGCAGTGCCATATTTCAGCCGCGTGACGAATTATCTTACCAGTCATCGTTTTACCAATTCGCCTTTGAAAAATCAGCAAGTCGCGAACGCGCTTGCACCGTGCTGCAAGCATTAATTACATTGATTTAGGTAAGCAATACAATGACATCCTTTGGTTCGAGGCCACTTCGGGCTTTCTGGACTTTTACATTCTATTCAAACAGCGCAAAATACGACGGAAGAAGAAAAGGGAAGTACACAGGAGTAGCGCTGCTAGCTTCCAGCTGCGCCGGGGCCACAGCTTTTTCAGAGTCGAGACGCGCGAGGATAACTCGCGGCAGGTTACATGCACACCCCAGAAAGTCTGAGCCCGGCCCGGGCCCACATCAAAATACCCGAGCCCGGCCCTGGCCCGGGTCAAAAAGCACATGCCGTGCCCGAGCCTGGCACGAGCCCATGAAAGAACTGCCCTACCCGGCCCGGCCCGGCCCACGGGCCGTGCCGGGCCCGGGCTTTCGGGTAAGCCCGAGCCCGTGCGGTGCTCTACCCCACAGTACTATCCCCCTTTCCTATTTAACATCTCTCTTATACAGCTAGCTTCCACACTTAGCCAAATCCGTGGTTTAAAACACTCACTATGCGCTGACGATATCACCCTCTGGGGGAATACCGGAGGCGATGGTGAGATAAAGGAAACACTACAAGCAGGAGCAGACCGAATGTTATATAATGCAAATCAAATAGATATCTCATGCTCTCGCCAAAAGTCAGCACTTCTGATTATAAGGGCTCAACAACAATCAAGAACACCTCATCCGGACATCAAGGTAATAGTAGATGGCACATAGGTACAAGAAGTGCAGACCCTCAGAATCCTGGTGATGCACGTGCAAAACAGCGGAAAGAACGCAATCACCCTGAGCAATATCACAGCGCGCGTTAGCCAAACAAACAGGCTAATTAATTGAGTAGCAAACAGACATAAAGGCAAGAAGAAAGCTGATCTCAGGAAACTTGTCAAAGCCTTCGTCCTGAGCCGCAAAGTTTATTCCCTTCCTTAGCTGCACCTCTACCCGGCTGAAAAGAAGAAAATGGTGAAAGGGCTGATCTTTATGAGTGTTTAATTAGGCAATCGTACAAATCAACCCTTCGCCTACCCAGATACACCGCTAATGAGAAGCTCCTAGAACTGGGAGTACACAATACCCTAGAGCAGCTGGCCGTGGCACACAGACTATCCCAGCTAGGGAGGCTATCCAAAACTCAAGTAGGAAGGCACATACTGGAGGATCAAGGGATCCAATATGGATCCACACGCACCTCAATATTGTTACGCGCGAAGGAGACCGTTTATCACCCTTACGGATGAAGGGGGCCGTTTATTGTAGGTCGCGAAGGTGAGCGCAAGAGCGGTCAGCTGGTTGATCAACTCAACGTCGTCCTCTTCTCTTTCAACCCGGGACCGCAAGCACGTTCACCGGTCATCGTTCTTCTCACTCACGCGTGCGTGCAACAT
The DNA here is from genome assembly GCF_013339745.2 of Dermacentor silvarum. Taxonomy (NCBI): domain Eukaryota; kingdom Metazoa; phylum Arthropoda; class Arachnida; order Ixodida; family Ixodidae; genus Dermacentor; species Dermacentor silvarum. The sequence goes on along the minus strand of NC_051163.1, from coordinate 81,299,813 downwards.
TCCTCTCGTCGCGGACGAAGCCCGCCGGGCGAGTCAATCCAGTTGCCTTGACGTGAACAATTTCAAGCGGGCGACATGGACCACTTGGGTCTTGGCAGCTCTTCTACCACTCGCTGTGAGGCGAGCTATGGTATAAGTGACTTCTGTGAGTCTGTTAAGAATAACAAATGGTCCATCGGAGGTGGCCAAAAGCTTTTGGCATAACCCGCGTTTCCGTACAGGAGTCCACAGCCACACTAAATCAATAGGGCGATAGGTCACTGGACGGTGGCGAATGTCGTAGCGTGCTTTTGATCTGTCCTGCGATGCCAAAGTGCGTAAACGAGCAATACGGCGCGCCTCTTCGGCAAGGCAGAGGGTCTCGGCGACAGTGAGATTTTCGTGAGTACAGAAAGGGAAAATAGTGCCGATCGTGTACCGGGATGGCCATGCGTACAGCAGGAAGAAAGGGCTATAGCCGGTAGTCTCGTGCTTGGCGGTGTTGAACGCGTACGTGATAAAAGGCAGTACGTCATCCCAGTTCTTGTGGTCGGATGAAACATACATAGAGAGCATGTTTATAGTTGTTCGGTTGGTGCGCTCCGTAAGACCATTCGTTTGTGGAAGGTATGGTGTCGAGTGACGCAAGTGGCATTCACACAAACGAAGCAGCTCCTCCACGACATCTGCTGTGAATTGTCGTCCGCGGTCGCTGATGATTACGCGAGGCGGACCATGTCGCAGGATGACATACTGCAGCAGGAACGTTGCAACGTCAGTGGCAGTTGCTGAGGGCACGGCCGCCGTCTCGCAGTCAGCGGATCCGCGACGTCGGCAAACTTAGGGATAAAGCGGCGGAAGTAGGAACAAAGCCCCAGAAAACTGCGGAGCTCCTTGACAGAGCGTGGTGCACTAAACGCTTCAACGGCGGCTGTCTTCTGGGGATCAGGGCGGATGCCATCCTTATCGACGAGGTGCCCAAACACAAGGGTTTGGCGGTCTCCAAAGTGGCATTTCCTTGAGTTTAAAACTAGGCCAGCGTTTCTGATGCAGTTCAGGACGATATCCAGACGCGAGTTGTGTTCGCTGAAGGTGCGGCCAAAGATGACGACGTCGTCGAGGTAGCACATGCAGATGTTCCACTTCAACCCGCGCAGAATAGTGTCCATAAATATCTCGAAAGTTGCCGGAGCGTTGCACAGTCCAAATGGCATCACGTTAAATTCAAAGAGCCCGTCAGACGTTACAAAGGCAGTCTTTTCCTTGTCTTCAGGGTGCATCGGAATTTGCCAATAGCCGGATCGTAAGTCTACTGAGGAAAAGTAAGAGGCAGAATGAAGGCAGTCGATTGCGTCATCAATACGTGGGAGTGGGTACACGTCCTTTTTTTGTTACAGCATTCAATCGGCGATAGTCGACGCAAAATCTCCAAGATCCATCTTTCTTTTTAACAAGAATCACTGGAGCTGCCCACGGACTCGCTGACTCTTGTATGACTCCTTTTTTCATCATTTCATGCACTTGGTCGTTGATAATCTGGCGCTCTGATGGTGAAACGCGATATGGCTTTTGTCTAATCGGATTTGCTGAACCCGTGTTGATGGTATGGCGGGTTCGTGACGCGGGGATTACAGGTATTTTGTCCTTCTGCGCAAAGTCGAATACCGAGACGTGCTTCGAAAGCACACCCACTAACGTTCGGTGTTTACTCGTGCTGAGAGATTTATTTATCATGGAACAAAAGGGCCGTTTCCGAACTGTGGCCATCAGGATTTTGCGGTACTTCTGTAAGTTCAGCCACAGATAAATACGCGTGTTCCCGGACGAAGGCTAATTTCAAGCCATCTGGTAGTATCACGGGCAGAACAGTTTACGATCCACAAGCCAGCGCGTCCGCCTTCGATCGACACCACACAATGTGGAACCAACACATTCTTCTTCAGACAGTTCATGTGCATCGGTTCTACGGTAGCATCGAAGCTGTCAGAATCGGCGCCGCAACAGACAACGGGAACACAAACGGTAGATGATGCAGGTACGACCGTATCGCCACAAACACACAGTGTTGTTTCGTGATCTACAGGGTTTTCCAGGAGGGCTGACGTCATCCTACCACTTATGAATACCTTCCCTGTGCGGCAGTCAACAGTGGCACCACACTCCCGCAAGAAGTCCATGCCAAGAATAACATCATGGGTCGACCGAGGAATAATCACAAACTCTGTCGTAATAACATGGCCTCCAAAAAACACGTCAGCACTACACATACCAATAGGTCGCAACGGCTCGCCACTCACTCCACAGAACCTTGAAGCTTCGTCCCATCTGAACATAACTTTTCGCCCTAACACGTCTTTAAAAGAGACACTCATAACAGAAATTGTTGCGCCTGTGTCCACCAGAGCCATCACAGGCACATTATCCACAAAAACGCGCACTTTGTTTTTCAGCATCAACACAGGAGGTATTTCTGTCAGTAGCACATCTCCAGCGACCTCACCTCCATCGGCCGCGCTAGCTAGTTTTCCGGTGACGAAGGGGACGTGGTGCGACGCAGTGGTGAGGGAGAACGGGAAGCACGAGGACGCGGTGGGGGCGTCAAACTCCTGTCAGATGCCGGGGAGCGATTCCGGGAGCTGCGCCGCCAATACTCGTCGCCAGACGATGTGTGTGCTGGCCACGGGACACCATGGGGCCGTTCGGAGGGCCGTGAAAACTGAGGGCTGGCCATACCACGTGGTCATACGCTGGTTGCAAAACCGAGAGATTTGACCCGGGACACCGCAAGAGTAACATACCGGGGGAGGTCGAAACCTTGGTTGTTCGTCGATGAACCGAACATTGTCATTTTCCCTTGTGTAGTGGGCTGGTTCTTGGCGTGTGTCATGACGATACATCGGGCGTCGAGAAGGCGTGTGCTGAGCGCGTCGGTCATAGCGCGGAGTCGGAGAGCGTGTTGTCATCCGAGACTGTGGGGCCGCGCTGTACTCTACGGCCGCTGCGCTAACCATTGGTTGCCAAGGGGCCGAATGTGGCGCAGTCATAGCCTCACGCGACGTGTACATGTCATGGTGGTTAGCTGTTGGACGCGACATCTCTTCGCGGCGGGAAAGTTCCTCGCGGACAATCTGTCGGATGGTCGAAGGAAGGTCGAGGCAAGGGCTCGTGTCCACACTGGCAACCGTCGTAACGTTTGCCAACCGACCAAACTTTGGCGTAATCCGACGCATCTTCAGCGTTTCAAAGGTTCTGCAATGCCGAATGACGTCGGACACGGAACTTAGGCTTTCTTTACCGATGAGAAAATTGTACACGTCCTCAGCCACTCCCTTCAGCAAATGTCCTACTTTATCTTCTTCGGACATGCGGGCACTGACCACCTTGCACAGCTTTAAAATTTCTTCAATGTACGTGGTGCATGTCTCACCTGGTAGTTGTGCCCGTTGCAACAGTGTCTGCTCAGCACGCTTCTTTTTGGCGACTGAGTCCCCTTCTTTCTTCTTCTTTCTGGGGTTTTACGTGCCAAAACCAGTTCTGATTATGAGGCACGCCGTAGTGGAGGGCTCCGGATTAATTTTGACCACCTGGGGTTCTTAAACGTGCACTACAACGCAAGCACACGGGTGTTTTTGCATTTCGCCTCCATCGAAATGCGGCCGCCGGGGCCGGGATTCGATCCCGCGCCCTCGTGCTCAGCAGCGCAACGCCTTAGCTGACTGAGCTACCCCGGCGGGTGACTGAGTCCCCAAAAACACGCCTTGAGCTCTTCAACAAAAAGTTCCCACGTCGTAAGCGTGTCCTCGTGGTTCTCGTACCACACGAGTGCGGTGTCGGTCAGGGAGAACACCACGTTGGTGAGCTGAGCGGTTGAATCCCACCCGTTGGACTTGCTCACCCGTTTGTAATGGACGAGCCACTCGTCGGCATCTTCTCCCGCTTTTCCTCCGAATGTGGGTGGAACTCGGTAGTACTGCAGTGGACTGCTAGGCGCTGCCCTCGGAGCGGCTCCTTCTTCAGGCATGTCGAAGACGGTCACGGCAGATGGCGGGAGGCCGGCAAGTCGACGGCTTCGACGAAGCTGCAGCAGTGACGGTTCCGTTGTTGTGAGCGCGTACCCAGCACCTCCACCACTCTGTTACGCGCGAAGGAGACCGTTTATCACCCTTACGGATAAAGGGGGCCGTTTATTGTAGGTCGCGAAGGTGAGCGCAAGAGCGGTCAGCTGGTTGATCAACTCAACGTCGTCCTCTTCTCTTTCAACCCGGGACCGCAAGCACGTTCACCGGTCATCGTTCTTCTCACTCACGCGTGCGTGCAACAATATGTACACTCCCACTAATGCCGCAGAAATTTAAGGAATGGCCCAATACCAAAAAACATGCATCCTGAACATCACAAGGACAGAAGCAGAGCAAGAGCTGAAGCTCTACATAAACACTACACGACACCGGGCCTGCAGGATATAGTCCACGTCAACGTTGCGGAATACCTCACTCGAGATGCCTTCTTTATAGGCATAGTCAACAATCAAGGCCAGGCCCACTCCACAGAAACAGTTGGTTGCACGAACGCAGAAGAAGCAGAAGCAGCTGTAGCTCTGGCTATAAATAGCACCACTGCGAAAATAATTTCTAGCGATTCTAAAACTGCAGTTATAAACTTGGCCAGTGGTGAAATCCGCAAACCGGCTCACAAATATCCGCCACCTGATCGCCAGATGCAAATCATCTGCGTGCTTGCGTGTGCGCGTCCACGCGACGACAAACAATATTGCCTTGGTTCTGTACAGCTACGTGGCATTTACGTATTTTTAAATATTGGTGCATGGTAGTTGGGACACTATATATATATATATTGACACGCCCCATGCACTGATTTTGTGGTGGCGTGCTAGATTGCGCGGCGTGTGCAGAATGAAGCGCGAGAGCAGCCCGGCTGCGTGTGTGTGCTCATTAACGCATTAATGTGCGCTCTTGAATGCATTAAACGTCCATATACGGTGCCTTCTGACACTGTTTCAAATACATTTCTTAAGTCATCGGTAGGGCACGGTGCCATTGAAGGTGTATAGTGTCGTCGTGATCACAACGTTAACAATACTAGCATTTATATTTTGCCCGACAACCGCAAATCCGGGCAGTGTGCTAGAAAGTGACTTGTGGGGCAGACACAATGTACAATTGCGCAATATAGCCATTCAGTGTAGTTAAAGCCAGAAGGCCTGCCTGCATTGGAGGCATCGCATTGGAGCCCGCTTTTCAGGCGTTTGAGCTACAGCAGCGCGGCATGCTCAAACTTCAGTCTGTCTCTTCATGATGGTATGACATAGCAATCTTGATGTACTCATATAAATGCAGGCTGGGTCTCTGAAACTTAGTAGCCAATCTGGAGTTTCTTCATGGGCATTTTGCGGGATGTAGCTTCAAAGATAAACTTCACTGGGTTACCGCAAGACATTTAGTTCGCACAGGGCGCCCACGCCATTCGCCAACATTGTGAGCACTATCTGCGTTCGAACAACGGCTTCTGTAACCCTGTAAGCTTGAACCTCTCGGTTCTGCTTGCGGCACATTTTCCATGGCACCAAAACAACATCAAGATTTAAACTGTAATGTAGTGTTTCCTTTCACAATTGCGCACCGCATGCAGTGAAGTCGACTGCAACGGACATCTTATCAATTGGATTGTGCAAATAATCGAAACTTCGAATCCTAATCAAATAGTCTCTCCTATTTTATTCGCATCGATTGGAAAATTGACCCTTCGCAATTGTCGAATAGTTGTTTCTGTTGGAATACTGCAGATAAGGGTGCTTGTTCAAGTCTCAAGGAAGAGAAACCAAGGAAAGTGGGGACCGTTACAAATATTTATGCTGTTGAGAACCACGTTTGTTGCGCAGAGGTAGCAGTTCCGAAAACGTAATTGAGCAGCTGAAAGCTATTGTTCACGGAGAATTTCTTGGCAACCGGAATAGAATTTGTTGCCTCAATAAAGGCGAAGGAACATGTTTTGGCCAGTCCCATGAAGCTGGAATTTGTTTAAAACAATGTGCGGTAGCTTGAAATATCGTGCTTCTCTCCTTCAACATTTTTACACAACTCTATAGTATACGTGCAAGTGCTGCTCACTTGTTTTATTGCTGTTATTGTTGTTGTACATTAGATAACTAAATGTGGTTGTTTCTCGCTTATGAGCTCGTCAGTTTACCGGACGTCCAGTTGGGAACGTCATTACATATGTGCAATAAATAATGTATGGCATTTATTTACTTAATGAACTCTAATCAAATTTTGTATTTAAAATTGCCCCAAAATAACAAAATATTCGGTATTTCATGCGATTCTCAAATTTTGCCATTTCAACACTTCTGAGAAACTGTATTTGCTTGTCCATTGCAGCTAAAGTACACAGTGAATGCATGCGAACTATTTCATGATGCATATAAACCGGCCTGACTCCTATGAGGCATTTTGCTCCTCGATAAAGTGCTTCTGCTATACTGGATTTAGTACTAGCTATAGTGCTTCCTTTAAGGATGCACCGCACTGCACGTCATGAAGCTCATCAGCCGAGAGCTGGAAATAACGGCCTACAAGGATGTGTAAAGGCATTCTTTCGCAAATGCTTAAGCCTGCGGAGAAGTTTAGAAGTGACACTCAAGAGACTAAATATTATATCGGGCAGCCAGCCCGGCCCTATTTACCATCCAAGGGCAGAAAGATTCTGGTCATCATTGGTGAAATCCAAAAATTATGCCACTTCATTTTTGCCCCTCAATATTGCGTCCAACCCTTGGTGTTGATTTCAATGCTTTCTGTTTTTGTTATGGGACAAATTTTTCAAACATTTCCCTTCTTTTCAGATGCTAAAGTTAGAATGCAGCATTTATTTGTTTTCAATGAATCTTTATTGGTGGCCAACCCTGAACAGGTGCTGCGAAAATGCGTTAACGTGAAATTAGGCGTATGGCGTCAATGCGGCGTCACTTTATCCGGCACGAAAAATGTCACGTGACGCCGCATCTGACACGCGCAGTGGCTTTCGACGTGCTATCGTGCCTATATAACCAATGCTTGAATAAAGCTAACGTTCTGGCTCTGGGCATCATGCTGTTGCGTCAGCCTTGCTAGGTATACAGTGGCCACTCGCATTTGACACTTGCTTGATTTTTTTATACACTCAGAAAAAAGGTAGTAGTAGTTACTACATAGTGTCACAACATTCACTATCTTCGTGTAAAGGCAGTTGGTAACGATAGAGTTAGTAACATAACTGACTAAACACGGTAGTCACTGTTAGTAATGGGTCTCAGCTACCAATTCTAAACGCAGTTAGCACCACCTAATACAAATATTCTCACCTCTGCTGCATATGTAGGATCAGCTGTAGCGTATTCCCTGTGGTAAGATATACCGTATGTTTCAGCGAATACCTTCAAAAGGTTGCCTGTGGCAGATAGCACAATTCTAGTTCATGAGCTGGTCTACTCGAAGAGGCGGACATTACATGCAGAAAAAAAATTGAAATGCATATTCGAAAATTTTTTTAAAATCACTAATTAAGCTTTTAGCTAATTACCCTATGGCCTATGTTGCAATTTACAAACTCTAGCCGTGTACTTCGCAAGGCGGATCCACTTGGAACAAATTATCAGGATGATACTAGTTTCGATTTAATTCCCGAACTTTGCGGAGAAGTGGATTGGCGTTCCAGCTACTCTTCTGCTTCAATACACAAAACAACGTTGTGTTAAGAAAGTCAACGCGTCAACGCTCCCTGACCGGCTGGTTTCTACAGCTGTCGGCAGGCGGCGACACAAGTTTATGCTTGCACCGTCGCGGTAGCAGTTCGCATCACTTGTCGCATAAGCAAAGACAAATTTGCACTTTTTTTCCTTAAAAGCTAGGCAATTAAAACATTTAATTATGGGGTTTTACGTGCCGTAACCACGATCTGGTTATGAGGCATGCCGAAGTGGGGGACTCCGCAATAATTTGGACCGCATGGGTTCTGTAACGTGCACCTAAATCTAAGTATACGGCTGTTTTTCTTTTGTCGCCGCCATCCAAATGCACCCGGCAAGTAACTGTGGCAAGTGTTAAACTGAATGACGTATACTTCAAAATTCGATTCTTCTTCAAAATCTTAGCAAGAGCAGTGCAGCGGGAAGCGCCACATTGTTTTTTTTAACATGTTAAGCGAATTGTAAACATGACCCTTTGCAGTGAGAAACTCCAAGGCCGTGTGCACCTCGTCTGTCATCTGCTTCAGCTTCCGCTACAGGCGCATGCGCTGTATGTCACTTGTCGCATATAAGTGCACATAAATTTGCCGTTTGCTTCAGACTCCGCTGCAGACGCTCACGTGTAGACGTTCGCTTGCGGCAATCATATTGGATAAAAGGTCTCGATCGACAACTGCTAACTGAACTTGAATGGAATTTTGGTGCAAGCTGTTTACACTTCAATCTGTGCAAAATATTCACATGAAGCTCTCAAAATCTTCAGCGCACTGCCCGTTCACACAAATAATAGCAAACGAGCCATCGGAGGTATCTATAGAGCGTTTGAAATATCTTGTGCATCATCATCATCAGTCTATATTTTATGTCCACTGCAGGACGAAGGCCACTCCCTGCGATCTCCAATTACCCCTGTCTTGCGCTAGCGTATTTTTCTATTGGCGGCCTGTCTTGACCCATAGATTCTTAGCACCCTCTGCCGCGTAGCAGGTCTGACCGCCGCCTTGGTCAGGTGTTCCGCAGCCACTGGGAACTGAGGGCCATGGGTTAATTGTTGGAGTCATGAGGGAGGTAGTGGCCGAATACTGCACCAGGGAGGCCAATTCCTCTTCTGGTGAGGGAGTGACTTGATGAAGCTTAGTCGGCCTTCCTAGTTTGGTTGCACCTGAACTAGTATAGCCCCACTAGCTCTCGGCGATATATTTTTTTTTCTTGCCGGTGTCAGGCACCACTCCATGCCTGAAAATGTGGTGGACTGGAGTAGGATTCGAACTTACGACCTTCAGATTTGAAGCCGGGTATTCTACCTCTGCTCCACGCATATCTTGCGTTGCGCATATCTTGCGCATATCTTGCGCATATCTTGCGCATATCTTGCGCATATCTTGCGCATATCTTGCGCATATCTTGCGCATATCTTGCGCATATCTTGCGCATATCTTGCGCATATCTTGCGCATATCTTGCGCATATCTTGCGCATATCTTGCGCATATCTTGCGCATATCTTGCGCATATCTTGCGCATATCTTGCGCATATCTTGCGCATATCTTGCGCATATCTTGCGCATATCTTGCGCATATCTTGCGCATATCTTGCGCATATCTTGCGCATATCTTGCGCATATCTTGCGCATATCTTGCGCATATCTTGCGCATATCTTGCGCATATCTTGCGCATATCTTGCGCATATCTTGCGCATATCTTGCGCATATCTTGCGCATATCTTGCGCATATCTTGCGCATATCTTGCGCATATCTTGCGCATATCTTGCGCATATCTTGCGCATATCTTGTGCATATCTTGTGCAAATTTGGCGACAGCCCACACAAGAGCAAGACACTCTCGTTCCGTGATGGAGTAATTCTTCTCCGGTGTGGACAGGAGGCGGCTAGCGTACGCAATAACACAGGCGTGGCCGCTCTGACGCTGAGCGAGGACGGCACCGTTTCCATGGCCGCTCGCATCTGTGCGAAGTTCCGTCGGTGCAGTCGGATCAAAATGCGCTAAAATAGGGGAAGTCGTCAGGGTATCTATAAGCGCCGAAAAGGCGGCAGCTTGGGGTGAGCCCCATGTAAAAGCAACGTCTTTTTTGAGGAGCGCAGTAAGGGGACGCGCAATGTCGGCGAAATTACGAATAAAACGTCGGAAATAGGAGCACAATCCTATAAAACTACGTACGTCTTTGGCCGAACAAGGTACAGGAAAATGCTTCACGGCGCGAACTTTTTCAGGATCGGGCTGGACACCTGTCGCGTTGACGAGATGGCCAAGTGCGGTTATTTCACGGCGTCCGAAACGGCATGTTGACGCGTTGAGTTGGAGACCGGCATTGCGGAATACCTCGAGAATGGTGGAGAGGCGCTGAAGATGACTGTCAAATGTTGGCGAAAAAACAATGACATCGTCAAGGTAGCACAAGCAGGTTGACCATTTCAAGCCACGAAGAAGCGAATCCATCATGCGCTCGAATGTGGCCGGCGCATTGCAAAGGCCGAAAGGCATCACGTTAAAACGATAGAGGCCATCGGGAGTTACGAATGCAGTTTTTTCGCGGTCCAGTGGGTCAACAGCAATCTGCCAATAACTTGAGCGAAGTTCAATAGATGAGAAATATTGGGCGCCGTGAAGACAGTCGAGTGCGTCGTCGATACGGGGCAAGGGATAGACGTCCTTTTTCGTGGTCTTGTTGAGGTGTCGATAGTCAACACAAAATCGCCAGGTGTTGTCCTTTTTCTTGACCAGCACAACAGGAGCGGCCCAAGGACTCGAGGACGGTTCGATGATGTTCTTGGCCAGCATTTTATCGACTTCCTTTTGGATTATGGCGCGTTCCGCAGCGGAAACGCGATAAGGGCGCCGGTGAAGCGGTTGAGCATCACCGGTGTAGATGGAGTGCTGAACAACTGTTGTCTGGCCTAAAGGGCGATTTTCGAGATCAAAGATATCGGAATACGGCAGCAAGACCCGGCGAAGATCTTCTGCTTGCGTATGCGAAAGGTCGGCTGATATCATTTTCTCGACATTGGCACATAGCGACGAGGTGGCTGTGAGAGAGCCGGAAACAGTTCGAGGGCCGTCAACGGCTAACACAGAAATCGTGCATTCTTGCAACGACGACATGGTGGCAAGCGCGATGCCAGCAGGTAGCACGTGGGTAGAAATACCAAAGTTCAAAAGCGGCAGGCAGGTTTTGTTGTCGCGTACGGTAACCACAGTGTGCGGGAGAACGACAGAGTGCATCAGGACCACGTCGAGAATCGGGGAAACAACATATTCACCATCGCACACAGGAGGAGAGGGACTTAATGGGACGTACGTGAAGGCTTGCGGTGGCAGGTGGAGGAACTCGACAGAACATAAGCGGCTGGGAGTGTCCGATATATCGTACGTGGGCGTCGAAAGGGAGCTCCAGTTGAAGTACACCTGTGGAGCAGTCGATAAGGGCTGAGTGCGTCGAGAGAAAGTCTAGGCCGAGGATCACGTCGTGGGGACACCGCGCAAGCACGGCAAACAAACCAATGGTCTGATGGCCAGCAATGCACACTCGGGCGGTGCACATACCAAGAACGGCAGACGAGCTGCCATCAGCGACCCGTACTGTGCTCTGAATTGCGGGCGTAATCACTTTGCGGAGCTGAGTACGGAGAGCAGCGCTCATTATTGAAATCTGCGCTCCGGTGTCTATGAGGGCCGTAATGGTGACGTCGTCCACTTGAATGTCCAGAAGGTTTCGACGCGTAGGTACAGTCAACACAGGATTTGTATATCGGGTCACTGATGCAGCGTCACCTCCGGGAGCTGCACGGCTTAGTTTTCCGGAGCGTAGGCGCCAGGGGACGATGACCGGTATGGTCGCGGCGATCGAGATCGACGGCCTTGTGGGGACGGTGAGCGGCTAAACCTGGAGTGTGGAGCGGCGGCATCAGAAGCATCGGAAGCATGTGGATCAGAGCGAGGGGAAAACCGTCGAATGTTGCCGCCAGTACGACGCCAAGATCCAGTGCTCCAGTTTGAAGGCGACGACCAGCTACTGCGGCAGTGACGGGCAATGTGTCCAACGCGAGAGCAGTTGAAACAAACATGGGTCGGTCGTCTGCCGTCCTCCAGTCAGCCGGGTTTCTGTAGCGCGAAGGGTAGACCTGGTTCTGGGTGACATTTGCAGGGGTACGTTCGGATGTACGAATGGAACAGACGGCCGATGATAATCCCATGTTAGCGAACTCCTGGCGGACGGCTGCTTTTATCAGTGACACGGTGGGCAGGTTGGCTGACTGAACGTCTGGAAGAACGGCCGTAGGAGCTAGAGCTTCAAGTTCGCGGCGGACAATACGCGTTACATCTTCTGACGCTGTAGCCGGTACACGCGTCGGTGGGTCTTCGCATGATGACGTGGGGGCAGTGTTAGGTAGCCGAAGGAACTGGCCGGTGATGCGGCGACTCTTCGCTTGTTCAAAGCGCTGGCATTCCTTTACTATGGTGTCGACCGTCGTACAGTCCTTACACACCAGTAGATTAAACGCGTCATCGGCTATTGCTTTGAAAATATACAATATCTTTTCATCTTCGGCCATTTGTGCGTCAACTTTTCGACAAAGGCCCAGGACGTCCTGTATGTACGAAATGTACGATTCAGTGGTCGTCTGGATACGAGATCCCAACTCCTTTTTAGTGGGCTGCTGTCGGTCAAATGATCTGCCGAACAACTCACGCAGCTTCGCCTTGCAAGCGTCCCAACTTGTAAGATCTTCATGCGTCCGGTACCACAAGCGTGCCGTCCCTTTCAGATAGAATATCGCGTTGGCTAACATAACCGTGGGGTCCCACCTGTTGCGGTTGCTGACGCGTTCGTACATGTCGATCCAGTCTTCGACATCCAAGCCATCTGTGCCAGAAAAGGTTCCCGGGTCAGTGGGTGCAAAAGAATCACAGTAGCCGGTGGCTGCTGCACCGTCGACACTTCACTGGTCATCGCGGAGCAACCAAGATGGCGACCGCTTCGAAGTTCCGTGCTTGGTTGACGGAGCCGGCACGTTGACAGGTTTACCCAGCACCTCCACCAAAGATGTTACGGGGATAACGTTTATTTAGGGAGTGAGTATGGCTATATACAAGGTTTGGACAAGCAGCAGCCACGGATGCAAGGCTGTCGCGCGCCTCTGGCCACTTCGTCGCCGTCGTCTTCGTCCGACCGACAGTAGCAGCCCCTTCACTGTCTCGTGGCAATATCTTGTGCATATCTTGTGCATATCTTGTGCATATCTTGTGCATATCTTGTGCATATCTTGTGCATATCTTGTGCATATCTTGTGCATATCTTGTGCATATCTTGTGCATGTATGCTGTGCATGTATGCTGTGCATGTATGCTGTGC
>NC_051163.1:79280002-79326520 GCF_013339745.2 Dermacentor silvarum | reverse complement strand
TACTCCGTATAGCTCTCTACAAATTTGCTATCGCAATTGAGCTTTCGCCTTTCAGGTGAAACTGCGACAACGTTTTTCGCTGAGTCATTGTCATTTTGCTGAGTCATGCTCATGGATATGAGTTCTATCATCGTCCTTTAGTGTTCCCTTCACTTAGTGCCCACGTCCGAACCCATTCCGGCGTTTTTTGAATGCTAATCTTTTTTCCCTGAGTTATTGTAATTTTTGCTGAGTCATGCTCACGACTATTCTACCAGCATCCTCTAGTATTTCCTTCACTTAGTACTCACGTCCGAACCCATTTGGGTGGTTTTTGAGTGTTAAACTTTTTCGGTGGGTCATTGTCATGACCTACATGACACGTATGTAATGATATTCATGTCATGAGATATCATTTATGTTCGTCATATACTATTGTCATAGTATGTCAATTCTGGTACATACCAAGTTTACGAAACAACCATGAGAGCACAAAGTCGTAGGAGGCTAGATAGATATGGTCAAAGTAGCAAGTGTTTGCCAAGAAATGCTTCGCATTTAATACGCATTTGGTGCCGCAGCCAAACGTCGCCTCCCCTCCCTCCCTCCCGTCCCCCCACGGCCTTTCACGCACCGGGAGAAGTCGCGTTTGCTCTCCGCCGTGCGTTCGCTCCCTGTGAAAGCGCGCGTCTCTCGCGCGCTTTCACTCACAAATACAGCATACGGCGCGCGGCGACGACTTCATGGCCGTTGGACTTTTTACGGAACCTCACGGCGACGGCGATGGCGACGCCGACGGGAGAAGTCCGCTTGGACTGTCCATATATTTGCTATCGCAATAAAAATACATTCATGCGCCCGTAAAGAAATGAGAAATGTACCACGAGACCAATGTTCTAACAAAGGTGTAAGTAAAGTCCAGGTTCTTGTATCACTTCTCGGCTTGGGCGTCCAAGATGCACCGCCCGAGAGGGTCTACGCAAGTGAGGAGTACTGCCGCTATGGATAGTGGCGACGGGTTCGCTGGATGCTTCTGGTGGGTTGAAGTAGACACCGATGACGATTGAAAAGCAGCACCGGCAACACGCAGAACTGTTGTCGACGCCGTCGGCATTTTGCCCGCGTTCGCACAAAATGCGTACGGCGTTGGTGACTGTTGCCGGAGCCTCTGATATAAATAGGCACTTGGTGCCGCAGCTAAACGTCGCCTCCCTTTCCTCCCCCTCCCCACCTCCCCCACGGCCTCTCGCGCGTCGGAAGAAGGCGCGTTTGCTCTACATATATGGTGATTGTAAAGGAGGAAAGAGACGCCTACTTCTGCAGCCCTTAAGCGAGCACGGCGCAGAACGCGCGTTTGTTCTCCGCCATGCGTTCACTCCCCGTGAAAGCGCGCGCCCCTCGCGCCCTTTCACTCGCACATGCAGCGTTCGGCGCGCGGCGACGATTTCATCTCCATTGACGTCATACGGAACCTCACGGCGACGGCGACGACGACGGCGACGCCGACGGCAGAAATCTGCTTTTGAGTGTCCATATAATTGCTATCGCAATAAAATCACAGCATATCCATGAAGTGAATGATGATGAGTGGGCGAAGCACTGGGCGATCATTCGGGTAACCGTGAATCTACATTGCCCACTCGAACATGCAAATGAGTGACAACACATGTATACAGTATATACAATGTTGTTTTATTTATTGGTCGTATATGGTATTGAGGTGCGGACTTCGTTTTCTCTCCATTAAGACTGCCTTGTGATCTGTGCAGCAGCACGGTGACGCCGGCAGGCAGACCCAGAGGCGGCAAGAGCGCGGGAAGCGGCGGCAAAACGCCGGAAGCGTTCTCTACCTGATGGTGGCGCCGATGTCCGGTTCAAGCGGGAGCTTCGCGAGCCCTCAGCTCCGGGTCCGCTTGCCGGCGTTTCCGTACTGCTGCAGCTTTGCAAGCCCTCAGGTCCGTGTCCGCATGCCGGCGTTGCCGTGCTGCTGGAGCTTCGCGAGCCCTCAGCTCCGGGTCCGCTTGTCGGCGTTGCTGTTTTGCTGCAGCTTCCCGCGCCCTAGACTCCGGGTCCGCTTGCTGCCTGCGTCGCCGTGCTGCAGCAGCTTTGCGAGCCCTCGACTCCACTTGCAGTTGAGCCGCCACTCTCGGCATTTCATCCAGTGCGGGCGTGCCGTTATCAGAAGCGACCGTTATTATCCATGGCTGAAGAGAGAAAGAGAGCGCGCGTCGGGAACCAGTGCGTATGTAGCCCTTGTGCACCGCAGCGCCCCTAGCGGACTCCATGCAAACCAGAGCTACGGACGACGACAACGATGAGGGGGGACAAGGCTCAGCCCTAAGGTGCTTCGCCCCTAAAACACTTTATTTACAACTTTTTACAATAATTTACACACTGAAATACAAGGCGGTACTGCAACACATAGGGCGACCCTATATCGGCAGAGCCGGTGGGGCATAGCACCTGAAGTTGAGTCCTGAACACTTAGTCGGTGCAACGGGGCCACGTTTTCTATCCTTTGGTGGCCCGCCCCAAACATTTACAGCCCAATCTACACCGAGTGGCTATGAGAGTGGTCCGCCGGTGCACCAATCGCCAATCATGTACGAGGATCGTAGTGCCAGTGGTCCGCCAGCAAGGAGACTGAAAAAAAAACCTCCCTGTCCGCCAGCTATCCCAGCATTGCGCTTCGTCAACGCGCATTTTCATTTTACCACATTTTACGACGTTTTCTCCTCTGCCTAAAAACAACGCACAAAAACAACGCACCGAGGGGAGAGGGTTACAAATGCATAGCATTCGTACTCCCCCGCAAAAGCCACAGAGCCCAACATAATGGACACAATAAAATGCTAATTAACAGGCAGCACCTGCAAGCTAAGGTGATTGATCGACCTATGCTGTGGTGGTAAGTGGTTCTTGAGGGAAAGGGAAAGGTTGGCGCTATCTTCTGCAGCCCCTTCCCCGCTCGTACCTCTGTATACCTTTTGGAAAAACCAATAGCGTAGTAGCTGCGGGCCCTAGGTCAACGAAACCTGTCAACGCGACACTTTAGACTCGCGTACTCCTGTTGAGTTAGTGCTTGCTCAGAGAAGCTTTTCACGACGGCCAATTGGCAACGGTCTCCGAAAAGCGTTGAAAAAACAGTGACAATGGGAAAGGTGCGGCGTTCACGCGTTCTGTGCCGTTCACGCGTTCTTGCCTGGTTTCAGCAGTGCGCATAGCTCTACGACTTGCTCCTTCAGCAGCCGTTCATACCTTACAAGGAGGCGTCATAAAGCGTAGCGAACAGCAAACACACGTATCGGGACTGCGCGGTGACCTGTCACATTTCTTGACAGGTGGCATATGATGCGATGCAACTGCTGCATGTCCCGACACCAGGCGGAATACAACACAACTCCAATGCACAGTTTACACTTATCGATGCTATGCGGTGTTAATCTCATGTCGTGTGACTCGTCCCGCGCTAGGACACCTGTATAGGGCATGTTTCCGCAGCAGCTAGCAAGCGCGGGTGTGTCGCAGGGTAGTATAGACTCCCGTGCAGAGGACCCGGGTTCGATCTTGGCTGGAACTGTGTATTTGTCTCATTCCTGACGATAGCTGCGACGGATAACGGCAGCAGACAACATCGTCAACAGAAACGGCTATTGGATTGAGCCCACTACAGCTTGCGCTGTAAAAATGGTCCAACAGTTGGAGCATTGGGCTGATGCCCTGGCAACCAGACAGGTGAGAGGTTGCACCCCACCATCGGGCACTTTAATTATGTTTTTATAGGACAGGCCCGAAGCGAGGAGAGACAGGAACCTACCTATGGCAATGTGTGTGGGATGAGCCTAAGAATGCTCTGCATTAAAAATAAACTAAGAAGTTGTGCTGAAACCATCGACGATGATTGCTCTGTAAGCAAATAGTTGAAAACTATTTCCTTTAAAAAATACCTTATTTCTTCATTCGAAGACACAGGACAGGTGTAGCTTGTGGTTCGTGCGTCAGGCCCGCCGAAGTTGTGGCCATTTTTTTCCATGGACTTGCCAGCAGATCGAACTCGAGTCGCAGTACTTGATGGCTGGCGCCGGCTCCTCCGGGCGACTTTAGGTCAGAATGCTAGTGGCGTCTGCAGCTTCGCGTCCAGATCGCCTAGGGTGTCCCAGCACCTCCACCAGTTTGTCGCGAGAGGAAAGGCGAGTGCAAAGGGGAGAGAAGTGCACCTTTACTGAAGCGGCCACAACAACCAACGTCGTTTACGTCGTGTTCTACATCCTCCCAGTCCTAGAGTGGGTGCCTGATCTGATGATGATGGTTATGGAATGAACATTTAAAGCACGTGTGGCAATGGGTGCCCGATATGATAATGAGGATTATGGGATGAACATGTAAAATACACGTGGCAATGTTCATGTCATCAATCAGGTAATCGAGAAATTAGCGGAGTACAATCAGCCTCTCTATATGGCTTTCATAGATCATGAAAAGGCATTTGATTCAGTAGAGATGCCAGCAGTCATAGAGGCACTGCATACTCAAGGAGTACACGAGGCATACGTGAATATCTTGGCAAATATCTACAAGGATTCCGCAGCTACCTTGGTTCTCCACAAGAAAAGTAGAAAGTTACCTATCAAGAAAGGGATCAGGCAAGGCGACACAATCTCACCAATGCTATTCACTGCACGCTTAGAAGAAGTATTCAAGCTCTTAAACTGGGAAGGCTTAGAAGTGAGGATCGATGGCGGATATCTCAGCAACCTTCGGCTTCCAGATGTCATTATCCTATTCAGCAACAATGGAGACGGTTTACAACAAATGATTGAGGACCTTAATCGAGAAAGTGTAAGAATTGGGTTGAAGATGAATATGCAGAAGACAAAGATAATGTTCAATTTCCTGGCAAGGGAACAAGAATTCAGGATCGCCAGTCAGCCTCTATAGAGTCTGTAAAGGAGTACGTTTATCTAGGTCAATTACTCACAGGGGACCCTGATCATGAGAAAGAAATTTACAGAAGAATAAAATTGGGTTGGAATGCATACGGCAGGCATTGCTAAATCGTGACTGGGAGCTTATCACTGTCGTTGAAAAGAAAAGTGTACAATCCTTGCATTCTACCAGTGCTATCATATGGGGCAGAAACTTGGAGGTTAACAAAGAAGCTCGAGAACAAGTTAAGGACCGCACAAAGAGCGATGGAACGAAAAATCTTAGGACTAACGTTAAGAGACAGGAAGAGAGCGGTGTGGATCAGAGAACAAACGGGGATAGACGATATTCTAGTTGACATTAAGCGGAAGAAATGGAGCTGGGCAGGCCATGTAATGCGTAGGATGGATAACCGGTGGACCATTAGGGTTACAGAATGGATACCAAGAGAAGGGAAGCACAGTCGAGGACGGCGGAAAACCAGGTGGGATGATGAAGTTAGGAAATTCGCAGGCGCAAGTTGGAATACGCGAGCGCAAGACAGGGGTAATTGGAGATGGCAGGGAGAGGCCTTCGTCCGGACATAAATATAGGCTGATGATGACGATGATGATATCATGAAAAGAAAAACAATTCGTCACAGCCTCGGCATGCATGCTGAAATAAAGTAGCACAGCCTACCAGTGCCTGTTCGACCAATCCAGTCTTCTGAGACAATTCCAGGCTCCACGGATGCGCTAGAGAAATTGCAGTTTTTCGCTCGTCTCGTGGTCTCTGGCAGTTTCTTTGCAACTGTATGCGTTCCAAGGACATCTCTTTATAGCAAAACACGAGAGGCTGTGGAGCACCGAGATACGATTATCGCCTATGCTTAGTCGGCGACCATCACTTGCTGAAACAACCGGAACGACCCGATACTCCTATGTGAAGCCAGCCGTTGCCGCGCGGCGGAGAGGTGAAGCAGCTCTCGGATGTCGCACCGCACGCCATTGGCGCACCGACGGGGTGGGGGGGGGGGGGGGGGGTTCGGGGTTTGTAACCCCCCCCCTCCCCTGAGGTCCAGTTATTCCCCCTTTTGTTTAACCACTTTTCTTTCCGTGCGCCTTTGAGTACTGCCACTACGATGTAAGACGCGCAATCGTCTGCACACTCGCCAACTTGCGCAAAAAGCGCATTTTTTTGACAATTTCCCGCAAAGAAATTGAAATTAGTGCTGTTCAGATGGTATTGGCAAACTAAGGCAAACTGTCAACCCCCCCTGGCAGAGATCCTGGGTGCGCTACTGCCGCACGCAATCTTGTGAGGTGAAAAGATTCCGAATTTCGCCAGAAAATGAAGAAAATGTTGCAGCCGATAACATCCATGTCCTTTTGCGGCGTAACGTGCAGGCAGCTAGGAACGATCCTTTTTGAGGTGCGCACGTGTGACGGCAGGCGTCGGCGCGTGAGGGCACAGTCCGGACGGTGTCAGGAAAACAGTTTCGTTATAACGTCGGTGATACATTCGACGAGCATTTTTGTACATTGCCTTAGCGATGCAATTTTTACCGTGATTATGATGCCTACTGCTCAAATATGCAATGTGTTCTAACGCTCAAAGGAATCCTACCAAGGCGATTTAGCGCGCAGCTGTTAAGCGTCCGTTCCTGGGGCGATTGTCGTCGGCGGCGTAACCGGCGAACGAGCGAAAGATGAAAGCGAGCGCGGAGTGCAGCTGGGGGATGAAAGACGCGAGGAGGAAAGCGCAGAGGAAGGTGCACTGCAAATAGGAGGCTGGAAAGGGGAGTGCCGGGTGACAGACAGGGATGTGACCAGCGCGAAAACAAAATGTTGGCGTGGGCTTCAGACTCGCTGCGCATGCGCTACTTCACCTGCGGCGCCGCCGGCGCTAGAGCACGCGCTCCGCGAGAGCCACGCGTTCCCGCGTTCACGCTTTTTTTTCTGAACAATAAGCGACGCAACCGGTGTAAATGCTTCGTCCTCCGCTGCTTTAACCCTTTCAGCCCTGAATTTTTTTTAACGTGCAGAAATTTTTTTCTTTGTTTTGTATTGATTTATTACGGCCTAAGAAGCACAAAAATATTTAGTTTATTCGGAGTACCACATCAGCATAAGAAATGGCGTCATGTCCTATATATAGGACACCAGGGCTTAGTGGTTGTAAAGAGCAATATGAAGTATTTCGAAGTTGCATATTATTCTCGGCTGTATCGCACATTTAAGTGTATAAATATTGCATGATGGTGATTTGACAGTGGTTCTTTTGCATCAGAGGCATCAAAAATATTCTTCGTGCTGGTTATACACGGCTCATCATTGCACTTGAATGGCCTCTATCTTTGATAGTCGCTTTGTCGGATGTGTTTTCGTCATAGATAGTCAATTTTTCTACTGTACAGAAATTATTGCTTCCCAAGCCTGCAAAAGCAAACTATATCCCGCCTTTCATCGTCATCGTCTTCTACCTCCAATACGCAGACGTCCTTCATCATTGCACTTGAAAGGCCTCCATCTACTTGATAGTCGCTTTATCGGATGTATTTTCGTCATAGATAGCCAAATCTTCGTCTATTGTGAAGCAATTACTGCTCCTCAAGCATGCAAAAGCAAACTGTGTGTAGCGCCCACCGACGCCGCAACGCCGCGATGCTACGGTCGGCACTCTCGGCCGGCGCCTTGGTGCCGGCTGCAAAAGACGACGAAATTAAAGTTGAGCGGCGCGCGCTCGATGCATAGCCATGGCGCGCGCTAGTCTGTTCTAAAAGCATGCTGCACTGGTCGTCTTGTTCTGGCGCTCCGATGCGACCCCTCGGTTCCGGACATGTGTATCCTGGTTTTCATCGTCATCTACCTCCAACACGCCCACTTCCTTCATTATTGCACTTGAATGGCTTCTATTTACTCGATAGTCACTTTGTCAGGTGTATTTTGGCCATATATGGCAAATTCTTCGTCTACTGTGCAGCAATTACTGCTCCCCTAGCCTGCAAAGGCAAACTGTATATCCTACTCTTCATCGTCATCGTCTTCTACCTACAACACGCATGCTTCCTATAGTGCAGCAAACATATTTGCGTCCTTGATACACGTACGTATTACTATAGGAGTACCCTTTCCACTGAATACAGAAGTTGAGGCTGACTTACCGCCTTGGGAATAACCACACAAGAAATCGGAAGCTGTTACAAGCAACAGCGTCCTCACTGTACATTCAACTTATTCAGGGCCCTTGACAACCATTGAGCCCTGGTGTCCTATATTTAGGACACGCAGATCATGGCTTGCTGCGGGCTATGCGCAAATAAGAGGCAAAGGTTCCCGATATAAATACACTCTTAACCATATCAGAAACAACACACAAAATTATGATCGCTACTCAGAGAATAGGTATTGAGTAAAATATTATCAAAAGACGTGGATACTGCTGCAGTCGTGTTTCTTGACTTCCGCCATTTTGATTTCACCTCTAGGGCTTTCTGAGGAAGACAAGGATGAAGAAACGGTCGCCTATGCTGGCGGATGTGAATGGAGAATAGCTCAAATTCTTTTTTGAGTTTGCTAACCATTTGCGTAACGATTAAGAACAATTTCTTTTCGTGTCCTTTTTATAGGACGCCAGGGCCTAAAGGGTTAAACGAGCTGCCCGAGAAGAGGCTCAGCGTCGCCGCTGAGAGCAGCCTGTCGTTAAGAATCAAAGTGTGTGCCATAATATATCGCGAATTGAAAACAACTAAACAGGTGCGCTCGAAATTCCGCATTAGGGAGTATTATAATCGTCGGTGAATATTTTACATGCCCAGAATGTCATTGAGAGTGTCTTGTGGCAGTAATTTTGATAAATACAAGTGTTGAACTCGTATGAAAAAGGTGTATCATTTTTAAAGAAACATGTTTCTCTTCCCAATAGTGCTTTCACACTATTGGGAGGAGCACTAGCACTTTGTTTAGAAGGAGTGTGCAAGCACTGTGTTTGGGGGTTTAGAAGCACTCTGTTCGAGGGAGTACTAGCACATTTTTTTGGAAAGCAGGTTACTGGAGCTCCCTTTGTGACAGAGTACTAAAACTCTTTCGTGGGGTGTTACTGTACTCTCTTTCTCGAAAGGAGTTGAAAAGCTCTGAAAAAAAAAAGAGCGATATATGCGACTAGCAAATACTTCCTCAAAAGAAACTCCAGCACTCCTTTTTCTATGTGTATCTAGTGAACTGCTGTAAAATGCATGGGAAGAGGTAAAGAGTGCTTGGCAATAAGCAGAGATGATTTTTTGTACAAAACAGGAAATTGTGTCTATAAAATATCCAGTAGTTTTTTTTTTCACTCGGAAGCACCTTTTTGTTTCATTCATTTTATTTAACTTCACGGAAGCGTCGCAAATGCACTACACATTGACTACACTGTGTAACCGAGGCGGGCCTTCTCACTTCTTGCTGATTTCCTCAGATCTTCCTATGGCGTCCTTAATGGCACTGTCAAGGGCTGGACCAAATCCTTCAGCTTCGTTGGGGGCCATGATAAGTACAGCTGAAAATAGCGAAAGTGAATATTGTGCATCGTTTATGTAATATGTAACGAATTAGACAAAAATTGGCAATCCCATAGAGAATATTTTATTTATGTTATCGTAACCATTCTTACTGGCGTATCAAAAAAAGCATGGCAGAGTGAGCAATTCACGGATTAGCTTAATAAAAGAACATGCTGAGTCTTGTCAAAACTGACTCTTGGCTGGTGATAAGACAGAAGATCAGCTGGGCAAGACACCACGTCTATTCATTCCATGTACCGTTTGTTAGAGATTATCCTGTGAGCAAAATACAAAAAATACAAATGGGCTATGAATGTTGAATTTAATTGATCATCAGTCTGCTAACAAGGAAAGTGTCAACCAAGAGTCCAATTTGACAAGGGGTCATGCTTCGTCAGGGCGACAGACTTTGCGTAACCGTGCCTTTGCATCCATTTTTTTTTGTTCTGACAAATCTTCAAGTCAGAACGTCAGCTGGGATTTCCTTGATTGTCAATGGTATAAAATGTATATCGCGCGCAGGAGCAAGCGCCACTGACAACATTCAGCAAACATATAAAGTGATTTAATACTTCTAGGTTTTCCCAATTGATCACTTTCAAGACGTGAAACCAACCTTATTCGAAGAAAGTTTTTGCCTATGCTGGATGATTAGTGTTCACAAAAGGCTTGGTGAATCCGGAGAATTCTACACGCGTGGGCATTTTATATTGAATATAGCTACAAAACCAACATGTTCTACGCTTTCCATACATCGGATACCTGGCTAACATTTAGCGTTTAACTTGTGTGTACAGCGAATGATGTAATGCCTGGTGTACCTACATTATGCATTTCGAGATGTTTTGGTTTTGCTCTTTAACAATCATTTTGTTTCTTATAAGAGTGTACAAAGTTACTGTTTGTTTTTAGTGCAGCGAATTAGTGCACATTATATCTGGATTTGATAATAGGTATGTTTCATGTCCGGTCTATCTTCTTTTTTCACCCAAAAATATTAATAAGTGACATCCGTTCTAAAAGACAGACTTTCTGCACACTTTTATAGTCTGAGCGTAATTATCTCAGCAGATTATAATGAAAGGAATCGATGGCATCAGGGAAGGCAGCAAGTACACCAACTCAAAGCAATGACGTCGCGAGTGACGTCGGGGTATTGAGACGACGTTTCTGGCGATATTCAAACAAATAGCGAAAATAAGTACTGTTTACGTTTGGTAGGTAAACTGTTATGAATTATAAATTCACAAACCTCTATGCGCCAAAATTCGCAAAGGCGAATAGTGACGACCTTATGTAGTATGAAAATAAACCGACAAATGCTATTCGAGCAATATGCCCAAACTAATGCCAGCAGTATCTATCGGGCAGCAATCGAGCACAATAGTGTTTAACAGCGTAGCTGTTTAAGCCTGCCGTTAGAGGGTGATTCGCGAACAGAAAATGTGGGCCGATCCTGGCGGTAGTGCAGAAAAAGGTCCGAGTGCAATGGCTCATACCCCTGTGAACTAACGAAGCTGAGCCTGGCTAAGTCAAGCTAAGCATAGTTGGGAATACTTAAGCTTAGTCAGTCATCGATAGCCAGTCGATAGCCAATCAATAGCTAATTGATAATTGATGCATAATCATTCCGAAAAATTCTGGGGATGACATGGCAGTGCTTCGTCGTCATCATCAGCCTATATTTAAGTCGACTGCAGGACGAAGGTCTCTCCCTGCGATCTCCAATTACCCCTGTCTTGTGCTGGCTGATTCCAACTTGTGCCTGCAAATTTCTTAACCTCATCACCCCACCTAGTTTTCTGACGTCCTCGCCTGGGCTTGCCTTCTCTTTGTATCCATTCTGTAACTCTAATGGTCCACCGGTTATCCGTCCTGCGCATTAAATGGCCTGCCCAGCTCCATTTTTTTCTCTCAATGTCAGCTAGAATATCGGCTATCCCTGATTACTCTCTGATCCACACCGCTCTCTTCAAGTCTCTTAACGTTAAGCCTAACATGTTTCGATTGTTCCATCGCTCTTTGTGTGGTCCTTAATTTATTCTCGAGCTCGTTTGTTAACCTCCAAGTTTCTGTCCCATATGTTAGCACCGGCAGAATGCAATGACTGTACACATTTCTTTTGAACGACAGTGGTAAACTCCCAGTAAGGACTTGGCGATGCCTGCCGTATGCACTCCAACCCAATTTTATTCTTCTGTAAGTTTCTTTTTCACGATCAAGGTCTCCCGTGAGTAATTGACCTAGATAAACATACTCCTTTACAAAGTCAAGAGGATGACTGGTGATCCTGATTTCTTGTTCCACTTGCCAGGCTATTGAAGATTATTTTTGTCTTCTGCATACTAATCTTCAACCCCACTCTTACACTTTCTCGGTTAAGGTCCTCAATCATTTGTTGTAATTCGTCCCCATTGTTGCTGAATAGGACAATGTGGTCTGCAAACCGAAGGTTGCGAAGATGTTCGCCGTTGATTCTCCATCCTAAGCCTTCCCATTCTAAGAGCTTGAATACTTCTAAGCATGCAGTGAATAGCATTGGAGAGATTGCGTTTCCTTGCCTGACCCCTTTCTTGACAGGTAAGTTTCTACTCTTCTTGTGGAGAACCAAGGTAGCTGTGGAATCTTTGTAGATGTTTGCCAAGATATTCACGTATGCCTTCTGTACTCTTTGATTACGCAATGTCTCTATGACTGCTGGTATATCTACTGAATCAAATGCCTTTTCATAATCTATGAACGCCATAGAGAGATTTTGATAATACTCCTCAAATTTATCGATTACCTGATTGATGATATGGACATGATTAATCGTAGAATATCCCTTCCTGAAGCCAGTCTATTCTCTTGGTTGACTGAAGTCAAGTGTTACCCTTATTCTATTGGAAATTATTTTGGTGAATATTTTACACAATGCTGAAAGCAAGCTTATGGGTCTATAATTATTTAATTCTTTACCGTCTCCCGTCTGATGGACTAGTGTAATGTCGGCGTTCTAACCAGCTTTCTGGTACACTTGAAGTCGTGAGACAGCATATGAAGGGCCGCAAGCTCTTCAAGTATGATATCTCCTCCATCTTTGTATAAATCGACTGTTATTACATCTTCTCCAGCAGCTTTTCTCCTGGTCATGTCTTGCAAGGCCCTTCTAACTTCATCGCTAGTTATAGAAGGAGCCTCTGTATTCTGTTCATCACTACTTCGAATGAAAGTAGCTTATCTGCTCGGGGAACTCTATAGGTCAGTATATAACTCTCCCGCTACTTTTCATCTCAAGTCATCGAAATTGCTGATGATATTACCATGGTTATCTTTCAGTACATACAGCTTGCCTTGTCCTATGTCAAGTTTTCTTCTCAGTGATTTCATGCTGCGTCCATCTTTTACTGCTCCTCAATCTTTTCCAGATTATAATTTCCAATATCACTTACTTTCCTCTTCTTGATCAGTTTTGACAGTTCAGCGAATTCTTTCTGATCTCTTGTGTTTGACACTTTCATGCTTTGTCGTTTCTTATTAGGTCCTTTGTTACTTGGGAGAGGTTACCTATATCTTGCCTTGGTGCCTTACCTCCCACTTCAATTGCTGCTTCTGAGATCAGCCTAGCTACGGTTTCATTGATTACCTCAATGTTGTCTTCATCTTCCTGTCCTAAAGCTGTATATGGTAGTGCTTAGCCTAGCCCAAATACGTGGCCAATACCTTGCGATAGCCAATCTATAGCCAATCAATAGCTAATCGATAATTGATCAATAATCAATAAATTGCAGAAAATGCTGGGGATGACTTGGTAATGCTTAGTCTAGCTCGAAAGCCAGGTCTAGCTATGTGCCCATCAGTTCCGCTGTCTCTTTAGCATTGCGCCTCCAGTGCAAGCTACGCAAATTCTTTTCGTAAGTCGCCATTGATCACCATAAAGCAAATTTATAATTAAATTACCTGGAAACGTTCTTACTACTTTCAGGAGCTAAACCTGCTTACGTTTTTTATAGAAGGCAGGTGCGTGCTTTCAGTTATGGTAGTTCTTCGAATCGTGATGCTTATAACGGGATCATAAGAACTACAGACTTGTGACGACCTTCCGGAATCGCTGCCCAATTTTATTGTTTCATTTGTTTATTTATAGAGGTATCCTACATCGCCCGTATATGACATTATTGTATGAGAGAGTAGTAATGTTTTCAGCGACGTTGTTTCCAAGAGCCGTTGCAATAAGAGTTTTAGCTTTCTGTAATTTATCTAGACACTTTTAAAGATTCACCGCACATGACTTACCCGATGATCCACTCATTTAACACGTTGCCTACATATGACGGTTTTGAGTAGTTGCCTAAGAAATATTTAGCAAAGCCACTTCATTCATGTAAGCTAAGGACACTGAGTAAAGTTATGACGCGCCTTCGTATTGTGCAATGAAGATCGGGAAAAAAACAAAGATTTATTTAAAACTCTCAACGCTCATTATTACGCCTAGAAACGTTAAACTTTTCCGACGCATTAGGCAGAGCAGGACATGATGCGTCGAACCAAGTGCGAGCTCCGTGTCGCAGATAGTTATCTCGGGACAGTGGAACACACAGCGGACAACGGCAGCGTAACGTTTTCGAGAACCTAATTTCGAGAAAGCCATGAATTACCTAGACTTGTCTAACTTCTGCGTACACAACTAGCCAGAATGTTCCCTGAGGTTCGACAGCGCGAACGTAGACAAAGTACGGCGAAAGAGGCCACAACTCATTTTAAATTTCCCAATAGAGCACACTTACATAGTGGGGTGCACATGTGCGATTTCACACTGACGCTTGCTCATTTCAATGAAACAACACAAAATGCTCGACTCCAGTCATCGTCAAAGAGCGGCCGCATCCTTTCTCGCGCATCACAAATAGGATAGCTCATTGGTCGATAGGGCTGTTGAAGGCTTGCTTACCGATTTCTTTCTTTTCAATTAATATAAGTCTGGTCTGGTCATGTGCGTGCCTAGCAATAACTGTTGTGTCATTAAAGACACTACAGTTATTGCAGTGTAGACACTACTACACTATAGTAGTGTCATTAAAGACAGAGCCCTTCTGAACTTTTTGGTGGATCTTGAAGGTGCAACGGAACGGACACCTTCCGGTGTGCCCCTTCCTGGTTGAGACACCTTCCAGTTCAGTGTGCAGTTGTACCCGCCTCTTTAATGGCACTACAGTTATTGCTCCTAGGGAAATTGCCTGCAACGCGTACGGAACTATATTGTTTACACAATCGTTGGTGACTTTAAACACGTAGTTTATAAATATACCTCAGTAGCGGAGAGCTTTAACACAGAAACTTCACAGTGAAGGAAAAAGAATATCTAAGAGCTGCAATCTGCCAGATAGTAGGCAGTTTTCAACTAGGCATTCTATCTATCCTGAAAAGGAAAATAATTGTCATCCACCCGAATGTAGGCCGAAGCTACAAAGGAAACCCACGTGGGTTTCTCAGAAAGAACGCTTCGCAATTGTCGAAAAATTCGTCCTGGTCCTGGATTCGAACCCTGGACCAACGACTTTCCGAGGCCGTCGTTCTACCATGTCAGTTAACCAGGAGGCTAGCAGATCGCAGCGCGAGGGCGAATTAAACGACAGGTCATTCATTAATCGACAACTCTACTTGTAGATTAATTTGCCAGCGCACTGCGACCTGCTAGCCTCCTGGTTATCTGACATGGTAGAACGACATCCGAGGAAAGTCGTTGGTCCCGGGTTAGAATCCCGGACCAGGACGAATTTTTCCTCGACAGCAAATCGTCCTTTCTGAGAAACCCGTCTGGGCTTCCTTTGTGGCTTCGGGCAAAATTCGGGTGGATGACATTTTTTTCCTTTTTGGGGAGAAAGAGGGAAATACGGGCCGTACGTATTTAATTCGAGGAATTGAAGTTATCCACGCTAAATTTTGATGTATTATTTGTTGGCCGTTGACAAGTTTCCCTGTTGCGGGAGTATTTGCAAGCAATGCCCAATCTTACCCATTAAGACCGCCATCACCACAAGGAAGTACTTTCCAAGAAAGGCGTCCATGGTCTCGACTGCAAATGAATGCATGGGAAAATTATCTAGAGAGGCCAGGATATTTTGATATCTTGCGCATGCGAAAATAGAAAATTGCATCACTGTTCCAATCTGCTTTTTTATTGAAGCTAAAAAATAAAGCTAATAAGTAAAATAAAGGCACACGTTCGTAAACACTTTGGCGGATCGTGGGGTCAAAGTGTAGTGCTGTTGCAAAAGAAGATGTGAAAATCTTAGCCTGCTGGAAGAAATGCAGCTTACTAAATTGAAAATTTGGCCACAATCTGACGACGATATGCCAACTAAACAACATTTGAGAAGCATTTCACAAGAATACTAAATATAACCTGCCAGGAGCACTCACATGCAGGCGGCGCGAGATTAACTGAAGTTCCTACAACATAAAGAATAAAACAGCATATAAAATACACATTTTTGGGCTGCACATGTAGGCACATTATTTACGAGTTTTCCTTTCCTTGATGGACGTGTTTTAGTCGTTTCTTGAAAACACATTTAAGAGAGTTCTTAAATGTCGTATAACTTTTCGTTTATACATGTAGATATTGCACATGTTTAACCACACTTAAAACCAAAATTAGAACATCGAACGGCAATTACAATGTAAGAGCGGGACAAGAATGTGGGCGTGCAAGGTATCTTTATTTTACCCCACACTATATCCAAACATGCGGAAGAGGGACGCGAAACAAGGAATCTGCCGAAGCTTTGATTTTGTTTTCTATACCCACGACGGTTCGTGTATAGGTGTGAATAGTCCACATGACAAACATTATTTCGATCTATACATCCTGACCACACTTCCACAATCTGGGACTTGCGGACACGGTGCAGCCGCTAATCTTCCTGGCAGGCATAACCAAATATTGGACAAGAACTCATGGAAGTCCGACGACCTTCTTAGACAGCGCTGGGGTTGTATAGCAAGTATGGTTCTGCGGTGTGAGACCGTGCGACAACGCGTGATGTGTGCCAACAAAGCAGAACCATTAGACTATTTCCTTTTCTTCTTAGAAGCTCCTTCTTTTTTGTGTATCCTCTGCACTCCCTATCTCAACCCTTATTCACACAATACACCGTTTAACCGTATTTGTCCACATGTTCTTTCCGGTGCCACAAAGCAGTGATGAAGTTACGGTGACCATGGCAAATGCACTTTATCTACTGCATTTATAATATATTTGATCTGTCTTTTTATTCGGTATGCACCAATAAACAATCTCAGCGTCGGGAGGCCTATAGTGCCGGAACATGCCTGATATAATCTGACAATGTGCGCACGATAATGATTCCCTTGAAGTACTTCGATAAACTATCAATGAATATTTGAATTCTAGATGGACCACTATAGACATAGTAAATGTACACGTAGTGCTTGCTATATGCTAATTGTGATTTTTCCGGTGACAGTGCCGTCGCATCTAATTTTCAGATGCGAGTACCACACGCTCCTTCCTCAAAACAATAAAACATACACTGAACTTTTCCGCTCTATCCCGAATAGTCAGTCACAAAATGTAGGCGATAAATAGAGTGACAGTGTAAACGTCTGCTTTATATTGATGAAGATATCATACCTCGATTTTTTGTGCATAATCAAACACGCAACTATTTTAAAACTCTTTACAATAGCATCTGCTAGAAGCTACCATGAACAAAGTGAAGATACCACTTTTGTTGTGCACAGCGAATATGCTTACCGTTGATTTTTTTTCCGTGAAGGAGCACAGTGAAGTCAGCAACGGAGCGCTGTTCTGAACGAAGAAGAACCGCGGTGCGCCTTTTATAGAGGACCAAACATTTGCACCCATCTACAGAAATGACAGCTGGGGGAAAGCGGGGGCGGCAGATCAAGCTACAGAAATTTGACAACTTAATGTGTACCTAATTATCCTCATTTTCTATATCATAGCTTCAGGAAAGTGCCAATTACTTTTTTAGCTTACGTCCATCAAAAAAGACAAGGTAGGCCGAAACAGACGGGACTACGATTGAACCTGCATGGCAGATAAATTTTTCTACTCCACTGGAACGTATGTACAGAGACAATTACCACGGGAAAGTTCATTGTACATAATCTGCTCTGTTTTCCTCTGCAGAGGACTGCCATCACCAAAACGTCACGCAATCATAGAAATTTGTTTGTTACATTTAATGTGAGAGATGGAAGAAATCTGACACAGCAAAAGAATAAATAACATTTGTTTAGGCTAACTTACAGAATGGTCAGAGCAGGATTGGACGTTAGCTGAAATGCAGAAATTGCAAGAAGAACCGCGGTCCGCATTTTAGAGAGAACTAAAAAAAAACAGCAGAACTAACAGCAGTAATTTGACAACGGGATGCGGGAATGATTGTCCTCATTTTCCAGATGACAGCTTAATGACGGCGAATTTCTTTTCCCAGCGGACGTGTCGCATAAATGACAGGAAGGCCGAAATAGACGAGACTGCCAATTCACCGCTACGGCTGACAAAATTGTCTGCTTGACGGAAATGCATGTACAGACGTAATAAAAGTTGTCAATATCACTGTCAACAATCTACTCTGTCTTCTTCTGCAGAGGACTGCCATCACGTCAACCTCATACCAGGAAAGGAAAATTTGAACTTCATAATAAGAGAATCAAAAGAATTCTGACACTGTAGCTGAGTAGAAAACATTTGTAAAGGCTGACTGACACAGTAATCAGCACAGCATTGGACGTTTATTCAAACGCATCATATCCAAGGTAGGATTGTAGATTATTACAGAAAACATCGCCAAAACATGAAAGAGATTCCGTAGCCCACGTACATATTGAAATATATATATATATATATATATATATATATATATATATATATATATATATATATATGGAGCGAAGCTTTAGTGAAGCGGGTAAATGAATATTATAGAACATATGGCGACGTGTATACTTTTATTCATCCTTAATCAAGACGTTGTAATCTCATGCCGTCGCTATGATTACGCACCTCAACGGTAACAATACGAATATGATTAAATTGTCATATTCATGCACTACACCACTCACAAATTGCCAAAATACAAACAAATCAGTTAGATGCACAGCCTGACATTGTAGCACTCTTCGACGAAACGCACTAAACCTAAACAAACTGGTTTATTTTGGGCGAACTTGTGCCCGGAAACGCAAGACTAAAACCCTTTCACACATTTTTCAAGCAGAGTTAACTGGAGCCTATTCAGCAGTCCACCACGTCTCTACACAGAACCCACTTTCACGCGCCCCGATGGCCAGGAGCCACGCTGTGACTTCTCATTGGGCGGGGGACTCGGGCGCTGTCACGTGCTGGATCTCGCCATGCGCAACATGCCATGTGCAAGGCGTTGCTGGCGCTGTATTAATGGCGGTGCGATGAGACGCATGGAAGGATACCTCACGAGAGTGCTCGTAAGAGGCATGTGGAGAAATCTCTGCGGCATTAACATGTCCACAACAACGATGTCACCATGACCAATGGAATTCGTGACGCTTGTAGAGAAAATAATAGTGATGAATAGACCGGATGGTAAGACACTCGAAAGTGCAGTCACTGAAGCAGTCATTTAAGGCATATAAGGCGCCAAATACCGTCCCTTAGGCCCATGTATATGGTCAATGAATATGAACTTGCGTTGTGCTTCTGAGAATACTATATGATTTTCTAAGGGACACAGCCTAATAAACCACTGCTTTTTAAAAATTCGTTTTGTGTTCCTGATAAAACAGAAAGCGGCAAGTTGCGTAGATTACAAGGTTTATCTGAATGCTAGCCTACTAGACACGAAGAAAAAATCTTGAATGTAAGGAAAAAGAAGGACCATTTCAAGATTATTGGTTTTCGTGTTATGCCTCTCTTTACTGAGTATTAGTTTCTAAAAAGAAAAGTAACAGTTAGCGTTAGAGGCACGCATACTTGTACTTCGGAACGTCCGACGATCTAACGCCCCCTTTAGAATTGCAAGACGTTCCGCAGTCAGAACCTTTGACAGTTCATGCAGTACGGAAAACCCGGGAGTTTTGACCGACACATATTGAAGTTTCAAACTAATTGTGTCAGCAACAGGTGCATTGTGGAAGGTGGCGAACTCTTACTGAACGTTCCAAATCAGCCGAACATTGCGGTTCAGAGTTACGCCCAAGCATTCAAGTTTCTCTAAGATGTCGGTGGTGGTGAAAACGTCGTTATTGTCTGCTAAAAATGTTAAGAGAACTCGCAAGTATACGTAAAGCTACCTCCAAGTGTATCGCAACACAGAGAAATTTGAGCCCGTCTCACAGCCATGCTCTCCTATTCCGTGCACCTTTACGCCAGCAGAGTGTTTTAGGTAATAATCTCAGCGGGTATAATAGTAAAAGTTATAGCAGCATCACGTGCTGTATTTTTTGGTTTTGATTACGGAGATGACAAATTATTTACCACTTTAAATTTCCACTTCCTTAATTTTCAGAAACCCTTGTATCCTTAGATAAACCCTGCGTACCTTGGAAGCCGATATACGCAGCTCCCGTAAATCACGTGGTTAGATTCACATATATTGAAACTCGTATAAATACTTAAATTTTCGGTGAGCGTTTTTTACGAGGCAATTGGTGTTGCAGTGTTAACTCTCGGCGCAAGACACCCATTTCTATATCTGAAGTTCGTCGAATGTTATTGTTAATGTTTCACTGAACCTTTTGCAATCTTATTGTATGCGTGGCGCAAATTGTGTAGTACTTACTGGAAGCCACGCGGACACCAGCTATTATGCTGGTGCCTTGCACGAGTCACGTATCAAAGCCGACGCGCTTCACTCGCAGGTCAGGTTTTGAACGATTTCCGAGTGCGCTCGCTAACCAATGAAGAGTTATATTGGCAACTCAGTTTTGGCTCTGCGTTTTTCTTCACCGTCACTACAACGTGAAAATATTGTGAGATCGGCACGCTCTTCAGTGCACTCGCTCACACGCATTTCAAAGGCGCAAGTGTGAGTGTGAGTGAGTACCTTGGCGTATGAGTAGACGTGAGTTTGAACTGGATTCAGGGCCATTGAGTGTGAGTAGACGGGTGTATGAACGAGGGTGACGTCGAAGCCTGAAAGAAGTAATGGTGAGTGAGTGTGAGTTAGTGTTCGCTTACAATGCCGACCTATGCCTGCCTCTGATCAGTCTAGTCATGAAATATAGTGATTAACTTTGGGATCTTCGTAGCACCCGTCAGCAGTTGTCACAAGGCATTTTTTAAAGCTTTATCATGTTATTGTTTTCTTTCCTGCTGACAATTTGATTCGTACATCCATCGATAGAGCACATATTTAAATATACAGATGATTGTTGAGTGAGTATCGTTGCTACATGCTATGTGGCACGAGATGGCACGCCCTCAATGCCGCAGAAATGTTTCTTTTCTATGTAAATGTGGAAAACACACCGAGAATATTGATATAATGAACAAAACGAAAAGAAACGTTTTCAGCAATAGGGGGGAAACACCCGGCATAAAACTAGAAGGGAGCATTACTCAAAGCACCTATGACATGAACTGAAATTTTTACTCGCAGCTCTCATCATATATGACCCACTGTGTACATTTCATTTGTTCTACGTCACATGTGTGACACCAGGGCAGCCGGAGATATCGAATCGGTCTGTCTCCTCTGACCGCGCTGTCTTAATGTAGATGTAGATGTAGACTGCCCTACACGCCAAGAAGCGTGTAGGGCAATGTAAAGTGCTACATAAGATGACAAAATTTATAATGCATAAGTTAGATTCGAAAGGTAAAGATTGGAGAGCCTACGCAATTTTATGAGAATAAAAAGGTATATGCGAACCCATGAAAATAAAACAGTTCAAATTTAATTTGGTTTAAACAAATGGAAGCTTAAAATTTTTAATTTAGAGTATAAATCTCATTGATCCCAAAAGAAAATCTTGGATGTGAGTGCTAACCTTCCCGTCGCTGTAAGAGTAGAGGCACCCAAAGATAGTAAATTTTGAACAGTGAAATCTAAGCCACGAAGGCGCAGCGGTTTTTCTAAGGTTAGTTTTCTTGAGCTGTTAAATCGTCTGCCAGAAATGAAAAAAAAAAGAATTTCTATGGTCTCATCTTCCCTACACAGAGGACAAATCGGTGAGGGTGCCAGACCAGTCCTGTGTAAACAAAGATTTAAAGCAGTAATGCGACAGCGTAGCCTACTAATAGCTGCTCCAATTCTCGTTTACCAGAGGTTACTTTTCCAGGTTTACAATAGGTGTTTAAAATTTGGGGAACTTGTTAAAGATGGTATTTCAAAAGAAACAGTGAATTGCGAGCCAGACTGCTTCCTCGTCCTACGTTCCAGCTCTAAACCAAGAAATGATGCTTGCTGCCTGCCATTCAGTCTTGGCTGAAAAAAATTAGCCTAAAACTTGGTACTCACCAGCGAAAGTCACTAAGAAACCATTTTTTCTCGTATGTTGATTTTAGGTAACACTCGTCAATAAATGATTATTGTCAACATTTTGGCTAGGAATACTATATAGTTACTCGAAACCTAAACATTTTTACACAATCGTGCGGTAGTAATGTGAAATACTTGCAGTTATTTTAAAACTTTTTGGCTAAACCAGTTGAGTAATATTGTAAGCAAAAGCATGGATAATTGAAGTGTACATTGATAACTAATCTGTGTATGAGCATCCTCTGCCACCTCCCATTATAAACATGTCTTGTAGCGAGGAATATAGGACTGTCATAAGGTTTTTGACATGATGATTATGCAGCCGAAGATAACGATGCTTTTTTATGGCCAGGAGTGATATCTCACTCAATTTCTTATGTCTGGATAATAATATACAAAGAGAGCATGATTAAGACTTAGAGATTGACTCCAACCAAATAAGGGAACTTATTAGCCCGACATTTCGGAGCCAATTGGGCTCCTTCCTCAGGGGCTATTATCTCTAAGTCTTAATTAATTTTCCCCAACCAGACAGGTAATTCTGTCAAAATGTTTAGCTTAAAGATAGGATGAACATTCCTCAATGTAACACTGTCGAAAATGCTTTAGTTTTGTCATATCGCAGTTCCCCTAGATGGCCTAGTCGCGCAAGTAACAGGTACAAATTTCGCTTGTTTTTGTCCTATACGTTCACTCTTTAGCGGCGACCGCTAACCTCGATGACGTGCGTCTCTGTTGGACTGTTCGTTTTATGCGGCAACCACATGCACGCGATATTGAAGCGAGAACGACAAGCGACGCGAAGGCAGGACCCTGTCATGCAGTCGCGCCGCGGCTGGAGCAACCAGATGCACGCGACATCGGGGAAAAATGTAGCGACAAATTTACCCTGCTGTGCGAAAAATGTCGCAGTTTCACCCGAAAGGCGAAGCATCAATTGCGATAGCAAATTTGTCGAGAGCTATACGGAGTAAGGATAGTGGTTTTATCAGCTGTATAGGATATGTAGCAGCACCAGCAGAACTGTTGTCGACACCATCGGCGTTTTGCCCGCGTTCTCACCGAACGCGCGCGGCGTTGGAAACTGTTGCCGGTGCCTCTGGGGGCGGCTTGGAGGTTTTCGACGAGATCAGAACGGGACACTCGTCGAACAGCGTCGGAAGTCTTTACCATCTTCTCGCCTCGCAACGTTTTTATATAAAACAGCCGGCAGATCCCACGCGCTGTGGGAATCGATGTTATCCGAAGCAGAGGGCGGATAAAACAGCCGGCAGATCCCACGCGCTGTGGGAATCGATGTTATCCGAAGCAGAGGGCGGATAGCCTACCAAATTAACGAAACGACCATGAGAGCACGAAGACGTAGGCGGCTCTTTCATGACCTACATGACACGCATGTCATGACATTCATGTCATGAGTCCTCAGTCGTCTCTTTAGCTACACCTAAGAGACCTTAAGGCGAAAGCCTTAGTCCTGCTCATGACTATAACTTCGAGCATCAGCCTCCAAAGCGGATTTCGAGCAGCACTCCAAAGCGGATTTTTGCCGTCAGCGTCGTCGTCGCCGTCGCCGTGAGGTTCCGTATGACGTCAACGGCGATGAAATCGTCGCCGCACTCCGGACGCTCTATGTGCGAGTGAAAGGGCGCGAGGGACGCGCGCTTTCACGGGGAGCGAACGCACGTCGGAGAGCAAACGCGCGTTCTGCGCCGTGCTCCCGGAAGGGCTGCATAATTAAGCGTCTCTTTCCTCCTTTCCAAATATCGAGAGCAAACGCGACTTTTTCCGTCGCGCGAAAGGCTGTGGGGGGACGGGAGGGAGGGAGGGGAGGCGACGTGTAGCTGCGGCACGAAATGCGTATTTATATAAAACGCCACGCGCGTTCGGTGCGAACGCGGGCAAAACGCCGATGGCGTCGACAACAGTTCTGCGCTTTGCTGGTGCTGCTGCATGTCCAAGTTTATACAGCTGATAAAACTACTATCCTTACTCCGCATAGCTCTCTACTAATTTTCTATCGCAATTGATGCTTCGCCTTTCGGGTGAAACTGCGACCACTTTTTCGCTGTCATTGTCATTTTGCTGAGTCATGCTCATGACTATTACTTCTACCAGCATCCTGTAGTGTTTCCTTCACTTAGTACCCACCTCAGAACCTATTTCAGTGGTTTTTGAGTGCTATGCTTTTTCGCTTAGTGATTTTCATTTTGCTGAGTCATGCTCATGACTATGACCTCTACCGGCCTCCTGTAGTGTTTCCCTTACTTAGTACCCACGTCTGAACCCATTTCAGCGGCTTTTGAGTGTTAATATTTATTCGCTGAGTCATTGTAATTATGGCTGAGTCATGCTCATGGCTATGATTTCTACCATCGTCCTTTAGTGTTCCCTTCACTTAGTGCCCACGTCCGAACCAATTCCAGTGGTTTTTGAATGTTAATGTTTTTTCGCTGAGTCATTGTAATTTCTGCTGAGTCATGCTCATGACTATTCTACCAGCATCCTGTAGTATTTTCTTCACTTAGTACCCACGTCTGAACCCATTTGGGTGGTTTTTGAGTGTTAAACTTTTTCGCTGAGTCATTGTCATGACCTACATGACACGCATGTCATGATATTCATGTCATGACATATCATTTATGTTCGTCATATACTACTGTAATAGTATGTCAATTTTGGTACATACCAAGTTAACGAAACGGCCATGAGAACACAAAGTCGTAGGAGGCTAGATAGATAGATACGGTCAAAGTAGCAAATGTTGGCCAAGAAATGCTTCGCATTTAATGCGCATTTGGTGCTGCAGCCAAACGTCGCCTCGCCTCCCTCCCTCCCGTTCCCCCACGGCCTTTCACGCGCCGGGAGAAGTCGCGTTTGCTCTCCGCCGTGCGTGCGCTCCCCGTGAAAGCGCGCGTATCTCGCGCGCTTTCACTCGCAAATACAGCATACGGTGCGCGGCGACGATTTCATCGCCGTTGGACTTTTTACGGAACCTCACGGCGACGGCGATGGCGACGCCGACGGGAGAAATCCGCTTGGAGTGTCCATATATTTGCTATCGCAATAAAAATACATTCATGCACCCGTAAAGAAATTAGAAATGTACCACGAGACCAATGTTCTAACTAATGTGTAAGAAAAGTCCAGGTTCTTCTTGTATCACTTCTCGGCTTGGGCGTCCGAGATGCACCGCCCGAGAGGGTCTACGCAAGTGAGGAGTACTGCCGCTAAGGATAGTGGCGACGGGTTCGCTGGATGCTTCTGGTGGATTGAAGTAGGCACCGATGACGATTGAAAAATGTCCGCATATCCACGAAGTGAATGATGATGAGTGGGCGAAGCACCGGGGGATCATTCGGGTAACCGTGAATGTACATTGCCCATTCGAACATGCAAATGAGTCACAACACATGTATACAGTATACACAATGTTGTTTTATTGGTCGTATATGGTATTGAGGTGCGGACTTCGTTTTCTCTTCATTAAGACTGCCTTGTGATGAGTGCAGCAGCACGGCGACGCCGGCAGGCAGACCCAGAGGCGGCAAGAGCGCGGGAAGCGGCGGCAAAACGCCGGAAGCGTTCTCTACCTGATGTTGGTGGCGCCGATGCTCGGTTGAAGCGCGAGCTTCGCGAGCCCTCAGCTCCGGGCCGTTTGCCTGCGTTGCCGTACTGCTGCAGCTTTGCGAGCCCTCAGGTCCGTGTCCGCATGCCGGCGTTGCCGTGCTGCTGGAGCCTCGCGAGCCCTCAGCTCCGGGTCCGCTTGTCGGCGTTGCCGTTTTGCTGCAGCTTCCCGCGCCCTAGACTCCGGGTCCGCTTGCTGTCTGCGTCGCCGTGCTGCAGCAGCTTTGCGAGCCCTCGACTCCGCTTGCAGTTGAGCCACCATTCTCGCCTTTACATCCATAGCGGGCATGCCGTTATCAGAAGCGACCCTTATTATCCATGGCTGAAGAGAGAAAGAGAGCGCGCGTCGGGAACGAGCGCGTATGTAGCCCTTGTGCACCGCAGCGCCCCTAGCGGACTCCATGCAAACCAGAGCTACGGACGACGACAACGACGAGGGGGGGGGGGGGGACAAGGCTCAGCCCTAAGGTGCTGCGCCCCTAAAACACTTTATTTACAACTTTTTACAATAATTTACACACTGCAATACAAGGCGGGACTGCAACACATAGGGCGACTCTATATCGGCAGAGCCGGTGGGGCATAGCACCTGAAGTTGAGTCCTGAACGCTTAGTCGGTGCAACGGGGCCATGTTTTCTATCCTTTGGTGGCCCGCCCCAAACATTTACAGCCTAATCACCACCGAGTGGCTATGAGAGTGGTCCGCCGGTGCACCAATCGCCAATCATGAACGAGGATCGTAGTGCGAGTGGTCCGCCAGCAAGGAGGTTGAAAAAAAAACCTCCTTGTCCGCCAGCTATCCCAGCATTGCACTTCGTCAACGCGCCTTTTCCTTTTACCACATTTTACGACAGTTTTCTCCTCTGCCTAATAACAACGCACAAAAACAACGCACCGAGTGGAGAGGGTTACAAATGCATAGCAATCGTACTCCCCCGCAAAGCCACAGCGCCCAACATAATGGACACAATAAAATGCTAATAAACAGGCAGCACCTGCAAGCTAAGGCAATTAATTGATCGACCTATTCTGTGACCCCTTCCCCGCTCGTACCTCTGTATACCTTTTGGAAAAACCAATAGCGTAGTAGCTGTGGGCCTTAGGTCAACGAAAGCTGTCAACGCGACACTTTAGACTCGCGTACTCCTGTTGAGTAAGTGCTTGCTCAGAGAAGCTTTTCACGACGGCCAATTGGCAACGGTCTCCGAAAAGCGTTGCAAAAACGGTGACAATGGGAAAGGTGTGGCGTTCACGCGTTCTGTGCCTGGAATGCGCTCACGCGTTCTGTGCCTGTGCCGTTCACGCGTTCTTGCCTGGTTTCAGCAGCGCGCATAGCTCTACGACTTGCTCATTCAGCAGCCGTTACCGAACAGCAAACACACGTATCCAGACTGCGCGGTGACATGTCACATCCCTTGACATGTGGCATATGATGCGATGCAACTGCTGCATGTCCCGACACCAGGCGGAATACAACACAACTGCAATGCACAGTTTGCACTTATCGATGCTATGCGGTGTTAATCTCAAGTCGTGTGACTCGTCCCGCGCTAGGACACCTGTATAGGGCATGTTTCCGCAGCAGCTAGCAAGCGCTGGTGTGCCGCAGTAGTAGTATAGACTCCCGTGCAGAGGACTCGGGTGCGATCTCGGCTGGAACTGTGTATTTGTCTCATTCCTGACGATAGCTGCGACGGATAACGGCAGCGGACAACATCGTCAACTGAAACGGCTATTGGATTGAGCCCATGACAGCTTGCGCTGTAAAAGAAATGGTCCAACAGTTGGAGCATTGGGCTGCTGCCCTGGCAACCAGACAGGTGAGAGGTTCCACCCCACCATCAGGCACTTTTATTATCTTTTTATAGGACAGGCCCGAAGCGAGGAGAGACAGGAACCTACCAACTGCAATGTGTGTGGGATGAGCCCAAGAATGCTCTGCATTACAGATAAACAAAGAAGTTGTGCTGAAACCATCGACGATGATTGCTCTGTAAGCAAATAGTTGAAAACTATTTCCTTTAATAAATCCCCCCCCCCCCCCCCCCCCCCTATTTCTTCCTTCGAAGCCACAGGACAGGTGTAGTTTGTGTCTCTTGCGTCTGGCCCACCATGATTGTGGCCATTTTGTTCCATGGACTTGCCAGCAGATCGAACTCAGGGTCGCAGTCCTTGCTGGCTGGCGCCGGCTTCTTCGGGCGACTTTGGGTCAGAATGCTAGTGGCGTCTGCAGCTTCGGGTCCAGATCGCCTAGGGTGCCTCAGTACCTCCACCACTTTGTCGCGAGAGGAAAGGCGAGAGAAGTCCACGGGCAGTGAACGGCACCTTTACTGAAGCGGCCACAACAAGCAACGCCGTTTACGTCGTGTTCTACATCCTCCCAGTCCGAGAGTGGGTGCCTGATCTGATGATGATGGTTATGGAATGAACATTTAAAGCACGTGTGGCAATGGGCGCCCGAGCTGATAATGATGATTATGGGATGAACATGTAAAATACACGTGGCAATGTCCATGTCATCAATCAGGTAATCGAGAAATTTGCGGAGTACAATCAGCCTCTCTATATGGCTTTCAT
Source organism: Dermacentor silvarum (assembly GCF_013339745.2). NCBI lineage: Eukaryota > Metazoa > Arthropoda > Arachnida > Ixodida > Ixodidae > Dermacentor > Dermacentor silvarum. The sequence continues at coordinate 79,298,400 of NC_051163.1, read as the reverse complement.
AGATTATGAAAATGCATTTTATTCAGTAGAGATGCCAGCAGTCATAGAGGCATTGCGTAATCAAGGAGTACACGAGGCATACGGGAATATCTTGGCAAATATCTACAAGGATTCCGCAGCTACCTTGGTTCTCCACAAGAAAAGTAGAAAGTTACCTATCAAGAAAGGGGTCAGGCAAGGAGACACAATCTCTCCAATGCTATTCTCTGCATGCTTAGAAGAAATATTCAAGCTCTTAAACTGGGAAGGCTTAGAAGTAAGGATCGATGGCGAATATCTCAGCAACCTTCGGTTTGCAGATGACATTGTCCTATTCAGCAACAATGGAGACGAATTACAACAAATGATTGAGGACCTTAATCGAGAAAGTGTAAGAATTGGTTGAAGATGAATATGCAGAAGACAAAAATAATGTTCAATAGCCTGGCAAGGGAACAAGAATTCAGGATCGCCAGTCAGCCTCTAGAGTCTGTAAAGGAGTACGTTTATCTAGGTCAATTACTCACAGGGGACCCTGATCATGAGAAAGAAATTTACAGAAGAATAAAATGGGGTTGGAGTGCATACGGCAGGCATTGCCAAATCCTGACTGGCAGCTTACCACTGTCGTTGAAAAGAAAAGTGTACAATCATTGCATTCTACCGGTGCTAACATATGGGTCAGGAGCTTGGAGGTTAACAAAGAAGCTCGAGAACAAGTTAAGGACCGCACGAAGAGCCATGGAACGAAAAATCTTAGGAGTAACGTTAGGAGACAGGAAGAGAGCGGTATGGATCACAGAACAAACGGGGATAAACGATATTCTAGTTGACATTAAGCGGAAAAAATAGAGCTGGGCAGGCTATGTGATGCGCAGGATGGATAACCGGTGGACCATTAGAGTTACAGAATGGATACCAAGAGAAGGGAAGTGCAGTCAAGGACGGCAGAAAACCAGGTGGATGATGAAATTAGGAAATTCGCAGGCGCAAGTTGGAATACGCTAGCGCAAGACAGGGGTAATTGGAGATCGCAGGGAGAGGCCTTCGTCCTGCAGTGGACATAAATATAGGCTGATGATGAGGATGATGATGATGATGTCTTGAAAAGAAAAACGATTCGTCACAGCCTCGGCATGCATGCTGAAATAAAGTAGCACAGCCTACCAGCGCCTGTTCGACCAATCCAGTCTTCTGAGTCAATTCCAGGCTCCACGATTGTGCTAGAGAAATTTCAGTTTTTCGCTCGTCTCGTGGTCTCTGGCAGTTTCCTTGCAACTGTATGCATTCCAAGGACATCTCTTTATAGCAAAACACGAGAGGCCGCGGAGCACCGAGATACGATTATCGCCTATGCTTAGTCGGCGACCGTCACTTGCTGAAACAACCGAAACGACCCGATACTCCCCTGTGAAGTCAGCTATTGCCGCGCGGTGGAGAGGTGAAGGAGCTCTCGGATGTCGCACCGCACGCCATTGGCGCACCGACGGGGAGGGGGGGGGGGGGGGGTTAGGTTCGGGGGTTGTAACCCCCCCCCCCCCCCACCCCTCCCTTGAGGTCGAGTTAATTGCCCCTTTTGTTTAACCACTTTTCTTTCCGTGCGCCTTTGAGTACTGCCACTACGATGTAAGACGCGCAGTCGTCTGCACACTCGCCAACTTGCGCAAAAAGCGTATATTTTGACAATTTCCCGCAACGAAATGGAAATCAGTGCTGTTTAGATGGCATTGGCACACTAAGGCAAACTGTCACCCCCCCCCCCCCCCCCCCCCCTGGCAGAGATCCTGGGTGCGCTGCTGCCGCACGCAATCATGTGAGGTGAAAAGATTCCGAATTTCGCCGGAAAATGAACAAAATAGACAGTTTTAGTTACATGCACGTGGAGACTTCACGTACGCAAACGTGAACAGTCTACGTACCTTACGTGCACGCCATCTGAAACGCTTTTAGCTACACGTACGCGACGCACCACGTAGCTACATCTATCGGGAAATATGAACAATTCAATTCAAGATGAGTATTTCAGCGAAGCCAGTGATGTGCATTGATGCGTGCCGGTCATCGTATCCTCAATGCCCGGAAGTGTGTTGTGCAAGCGTTATCTGCTGTCATCGTTGACATGGAATGAAATAGATGACCAGTCATCCTGTCGCCGTGTTTCCATGCAAGCCATCTGCGCGCGCTCAGCACGCTATCGCTTGTTCGTGATCTCGCGAAACCCCCGCGCGAAGCTGTCTACGTGCGCAAGAAACGCACGTAAAAAATCGAATCTCACGTACGTACGTGAGACCAGCGCGCGGCCGCTACGTTCTGCGCATGCGCACTGCTTACACGTAGAAGCTCTACGTACGCAAAGCCTCTACGTGCGTGTAACTAAAACTGTCTAATGTTGCAACCGATAACATCGATGTCCTATTGCGGCGTAACGGGCAGGCAGCTAAGAAGGATCCTTTCTGAGGTGCGCACGTGTGACGGCACGCAGCTGCAATAGCTGTCTATGAAAGTCGGCGCATGAGGGCACAGTCCGGACGGTGTCAGGAAAACAGTTTCGTTATAACGTCGGTGATAAATTCGACGAGCATTTTTGTACATTGCCTTAGCGATGCAATTTTTACAGTGATTATGATGGCTACAGCTCAAATACGCAATGTGTTAACTTGTAACGCTCAAAGGATCCTACCAAGGGGATTTAGCGCGCAGCTGTTAAGTGTCCGTTCCTGCGGCGATTGTCGTCGGCGGCGTAACCGGCGAACGAGCACAGCGAAAGATGAAAGCGAGCGCGGAGCGCAGCTGGGGGATGAAAGACGCGAGGAGGAAAGCGCAGAGGAAGGTGCACTGCAAATAGGAGGCTGGAAAGGGGAGTGCCGGGTGACAGACAGGGATGTGACCAGCGCGAAAACAAAATGTTGGCGTGGGCTTCAGACTCGCTGCGCATGCGCTACTTCACCTGCGGCGCCGCCGGCGCTAGAGCACGCGCTCCGCGAGAGCCACGCGTTCCCGCGTTCACGCTTTTTTTTTTCTGAACAATAAGCGACGCAACCGGTGGAAATGCTTCGTCCTCCGCTGCTTTAAACGAGCTGCCCGAGAAGAGGCTCAGCGTCGCCGCCGAGAGCAGCCTGTCGTTAAGAATCAAAGTGTGTGCCATAATATATCGCGAATTCAAAACAACTAAACAGGTGCGCTCGGAATTCCGCATTAGGGAGTATCGTAATCGTCGGTGAATATTTTACATGCCCAGAATGTCATTGAGAGTGTCTTGTGGCAGTAATTTTGATAAATACAAATGTTGATCTCTTATGAAAAAAGTGTATCATTTTTAAAGAAAAATGTTTCTCTTCTCAATAGTGCTTTCACACTATTGGGAGGAGCACTAACACTTTGTTTAGAAGGAGTGTGCAAGCACTGTGTTTGGGGGTTTAGAAGCACTCTATTCGAGGGAGTACTAGCACATTTTTTTGGAAAGGAGGTTACTGGAGCTCCCTTTGTGACAGAGTACTAAAACTCTTTCGTGGGGTGTTACTGTACTCTCTTTCTCGAAAGGAGTTGAAAAGCTCTGAAAAAAAAAGAGCGATATATGCGACTAGCAAATACTTCCTCAAAAGAAACTCCAGCACTCCTTTTTTCTATGTGTATCTAGTGAACTGCTGTAAAATGCATGGGAAGAGGTAAAGAGTGCTTGGCAATAAGCAGAGATGATTTTTTGTACAAAACAGGAAATTGTGTCTATAAAATATCCAGTAGTTTTTTTTTTCACTCGGAAGCACCTTTTTGTTTCATTCATTTTATTTAACTTCACGGAAGCGTCGCAAATGCACTACACATTGACTACACTGTGTAACCGAGGCGGGCCTTCTCACTTCTTGCTGATTTCCTCAGATCTTCCTATGGCGTCCTTAATGGCACTGTCAAGGGCTGGACCAAATCCTTCAGCTTCGTTGGGGGCCATGATAAGTACAGCTGAAAATAGCGAAAGTGAATATTGTGCATCGTTTATGTAATATGTAACGAATTAGACAAAAATTGGCAATCCCATAGAGAATATTTTATTTATGTTATCGTAACCATTCTTACTGGCGTATCAAAAAAAGCATGGCAGAGTGAGCAATTCACGGATTAGCTTAATAAAAGAACATGCTGAGTCTTGTCAAAACTGACTCTTGGCTGGTGATAAGACAGAAGATCAGCTGAGCAAGACACCACGTCTATTCATTCCATGTACCGTTTGTTAGAGATTATCCTGTGAGCAAAATACAAAAAATACAAATGGGCTATGAATGTTGAATTTAATTGATCATCGGTCTGCTAACAAGGAAAGTGTCAACCAAGAGTCCAATTTGGCAAGGGGTCCTGCTTCGTCAGGGCGACAGACTTTGCGTAACCGTGCCTTTGCACCCATTTTTTTTGTTCTGACAAATCTTCAAGTCAAAACGTCAGCTGGGATTTCCCTTGATTGTCAATGGTATAAAATGTATATCGCGCGCAGGAGCAAGCGCCACTGACAACATTCAGCAAACATATAAAGTGATTTAATACTTCTAGGTTTTCCCAATTGATCCCTTTCAAGACGTGAAACCAACCTTATTCGAAGAAAGTTTTTGCCTATGCTGGATGATTAGTGTTCACAAAAGGCTTGGTGAATCCGGAGAATTCTACACGCGTGGGCATTTTATATTGAATATAGCTACAAAACCAACATGTTCTACGCTTTCCATACATCGGATACCTGGCTAACATTTAGCGTTTAACTTGTGTGTACAGCGAATGATGTAATGCCTGGTGTACCTACATTATGCATTTCGAGATGTTTTGGTTTTGCTCTTTAACAATCATTTTGTTTCTTATAAGAGTGTACAAAGTTACTGTTTGTTTTTAGTGCAGCGAATTAGTGCACATTATATCTGGATTTGATAATAGGTATGTTTCATGTCCGGTCTATCTTCTTTTTTCACCCAAAAATATTAATAAGTGACATCCGTTCTAAAAGACAGACTTTCTGCACACTTTTATAGTCTGAGCGTAATTATCTCAGCAGATTATAATGAAAGGAATCGATGGCATCAGGGAAGGCAGCAAGTACACCAACTCAAAGCAATGACGTCGCGAGTGACGTCGGGGTATTGAGACGACGTTTCTGGCGATATTCAAACAAATAGCGAAAATAAGTACTGTTTACGTTTGGTAGGTAAACTGTTATGAATTATAAATTCACAAACCTCTATGCGCCAAAATTCGCAAAGGCGAATAGTGACGACCTTATGTAGTATGAAAATAAACCGACAAATGCTATTCGAGCAATATGCCCAAACTAATGCCAGCAGTATCTATCGGGCAGCAATCGAGCACAATAGTGTTTAACAGCGTAGCTGTTTAAGCCTGCCGTTAGAGGGTGATTCGCGAACAGAAAATGTGGGCCGATCCTGGCGGTAGTGCAGAAAAAGGTCCGAGTGCAATGGCTCATACCCCTGTGAACTAACGAAGCTGAGCCTGGCTAAGTCAAGCTAAGCATGGTTGGGAATACTTAAGCTTAGTCAGTCATCGATAGCCAGTCGATAGCCAATCAATAGCTAATTGATAATTGATGCATAATCATTCCGAAAAATTCTGGGGATGACATGGCAGTGCTTCGTCGTCATCATCAGCCTATATTTAAGTCCACTGCAGGACGAAGGTCTCTCCCTGCGATCTCCAATTACCCTGTCTTGTGCTGGCTGATTCCAACTTGTGCCTGCAAATTTCTTAACCTCATCACCCCACCTAGTTTTCTGACGTCCTCGCCTGGGCTTCCCTTCTCTTTGTATCCATTCTGTAACTCTAATGGTCCACCGGTTATCCGTCCTGCGCATTAAATGGCCTGCCCAGCTCCATTTTTTTCTCTCAATGTCAGCTAGAATATCGGCTATCCCTGATTACTCTCTGATCCACACCGCTCTCTTCAAGTCTCTTAACGTTAAGCCTAACATGTTTCGATTGTTCCATCGCTCTTTGTGTGGTCCTTAATTTATTCTCGAGCTCGTTTGTTAACCTCCAAGTTTCTGTCCCATATGTTAGCACCGGCAGAATGCAATGACTGTACACATTTCTTTTGAACGACAGTGGTAAACTCCCAGTAAGGACTTGGCGATGCCTGCCGTATGCACTCCAACCCAATTTTATTCTTCTGTAAGTTTCTTTTTCACGATCAAGGTCTCCCGTGAGTAATTGACCTAGATAAACATACTCCTTTACAAAGTCAAGAGGATGACTGGTGATCCTGAGTTCTTGTTCCACTGCCAGGCTATTGAAGATTATTTTTGTCTTCTGCATACTAATCTTCAACCCCACTCTTACACTTTTTCGGTTAAGGTCCTCAATCATTTGTTGTAATTCGTCCCCATTGTTGCTGAATAGGGAATAGGACAATGTGGTCTGCAAACCGAAGGTTGCGAAGATGTTCGCCGTTGATTCTCCATCCTAAGCCTTCCCATTCTAAGAGCTTGAATACTTCTAAGCATGCAGTGAATAGCATTGGAGAGATTGCGTTTCCTTGCGTGACCCCTTTCTTGACAGGTAAGTTTCTACTCTTCTTGTGGAGAACCAAGGTAGCTGTGGAATCTTTGTAGATGTTTGCCAAGATATTCACGTATGCCTTCTGTACTCTTTGATTACGCAATGTCTCTATGACTGCTGGTATATCTACTGAATCAAATGCCTTTTCATAATCTATGAACGCCATAGAGAGATTTTGATTATACTCCTCAAATTATCGATTACCTGATTGATGATATGGACATGATTAATCGTAGAATATCCCTTCCTGAAGCCAGTCTGTTCTCTTGGTTGACTGAAGTCAAGTGTTACCCTTATTCTATGGGAATTATTTTGGTGAATATTTTATACAATGCTGAAAGCAAGCTTATGGGTCTATAATTCTTCAATTCTTTAACGCCTCCCTTCTTATGGATTAGTATAATGTCGGCATTCTAACCAGCTTTCTGGTACAATTGAAGTAGTGAGACACGGCATATAAAGGTGCGCAAGCTCTTCATGTATGATATCTCCTCCATCTTTGCATAAATCGACTGTTTTTACATGTTCTCCAGCAGCTTTTCTCCTGGTCATTTCTTGCAAGGCCCTTCTAACTTCATCGCTAGTTATAGAAGGAGCCTCTGTATTCTGTTCATCACTACTTCGAATGAAAGTAGCCTGTCTGCTCTGGGAACTCTATAGGTCAGTATATAACTCTCCCGCTACTTTTCATTTTAGGTCATCGAAATTGCTGATGATATTACCCTGGTTATCTTTCAGTACATAGAGCTTGCCTTGTCCTGTGTCAAGTTTTCTTCTCAGTGATTTCATGCTGCGTCCATATTTTACTGCTCCTCAATATTTTCCACATTATAATTTCCAAAATCACTTACTTTCCTCTTCTTGATCAGTTTTGACAGTTCAGCGAATTCTTCTGACCTCTTGTGTTTGACACTTTCATGCTTTGTTGTTTCTTATTAGGTCCTTTGTTACATGGGAGAGGTTACCTATATCTTGCCTTGGTGCCTTACCTCCCACTTCAATTGCTGCTTCTGAGATCAGCCTAGCAACGATTTCATTGATTACCTCAATGTTGTCTTCATCTTCCTGTTCTAAAGCTGTATATGGTAGTGCTTAGCCTAGCCCAAATGCGTGTCCAATACCTTGCGATAGCCAATCGATAGCCAATCAATAGCTAATCAATAATTGATCAATAATCAATAAATTGCAGAAAATGCTGGGGATGACTTGATAATGCTTAGCCTAGCTCTAAAGCCAGGTCTAGCTAGGTGCCCATCAGTTCCGCTGTCTCTTTAGCATTGCGCCTCCAGTGCAAGCTACGCAAATTCTTTTCGTTAGTCGCCATTGATCACCATAAAACAAATGTATAATTAAATTACCTGGAAACCTTCTTACTACTTTCAGGAGATAAACCTGCTTACGCTTTTTTATAGAAGGCAGGTGCGTGCTTTCTGTTATGGAAGTTGTTTGAATCGTGATGGTTATAACGGGATCATAAGAACTGAAGACTTGTGACGACCTTCCGGAATCGCTTCCCAATTTTATTATTTCATTTGTTTATTTATACAGGTATCCTACATCGCCCGTATATGACATTATTTTATGAGAGAGTAGTAATGTTTTCAGTGACGTTGTTTCCAAGAGCCGTTGCAATAAGAGTTTTAGCTTTCTGTAATTTATCTAGACACTTTTAAAGATTCACCGCATATGACTTACCCGATGATCCACTCATTTAACACGTTGCCTACATATGACGGTTTTGAGTAGTTGCGTAAGAAATATTTAGGAAAGTCACTTCATTCATGTAACTAAGGACACTGAGTAAACTTATGACGCGCCTTCGCATTGTGCAATGAAGATCGGGAAAAAACAAAGATTTATTTAAAACTCTCAACGCTCATTATTACGCCTAGAAACGTTAAACTTTTCCCACGCATTAGGCAGAGCAGGACATGATGCGTCGAACCAAGTGCGAGCTCCGTGTGGCAGATAGTTATCTCGGGACAGTGGAACACACAGTGGACGACGGCAGCTTAACGTTTTCGAGAACTTAATTTCGAGAAAGCCATGAATTACCTAGACTTGTTTAACTTCGTGTACACACTAGCCAGAGTGTTGCCTGAGGTTTGACAGCGCGAACGTATAGACAAAGGACGGCGAAAGAGGCCACAGCTCATTTTAAATTTCCCAATAGAGCCCACTTACATAGTGGGGTGCACATGTGCGATTTCACACTGACGCTTGCTCATTTCAATGAAACAACACAAAATGCTCGACTCCTGTCATCGTAAAAGAGCGGCCGCATCCTTTCTCGCGCATCACAAATAGGATAGCTCATTGGTCGATAGGGCTGTTGAAGGCTTGCTTACCGATTTCTTTCTGTTCAATTAATATAAGTCTGGTCTGATCATGTGCGTGCCTAGGAGTAACTGTTGTGTCATTAAAGACACTACAGTTATCAGGCGCGGATCCAGGGGGGATGTCCGGATGTCCTGACTCCCCCCTCAGATTTCTGCATCGCCCCCTTGCTGACAGGAGGATGGCCCTGTCGCAAAAAAATGCCCACAGGCATGCTTCAAAAGTATTTTTCCCGAATATCAGTGATGTCAGGCTGTTATTGTAGTGTAGACACTACTACACTATAGTAGTGTCATTATCGACAGAGCCCTTCCGAACTTTTTGGTGGATCTTGAAGGTGCAACGGAAGGGACACCTTTCGGTAAGCCCCTTCCAGTTGAGACACCTTCCGGTTCAGTGTGCAGTTGTACCCCCCTCTTTAATGGCACTACAGTTATTGCTCCTAGGGAAATTTCCTGGAACGCGTACGGAACTATATTGTTTGCACAATCGTTGGTGACTTTAAGCACTAGTTTAGAAATATACCTCAGTAGCGGAGAGCTTTAACACAGAAACTTCACAGTGAAGGAAAAAGAATATCTAAGAGCTGCAATCTGCCAGATCGTAGGCAGTTTTCAACTAGGCATTCTAACTACCCTGAAAAGGAAAAATTGTCATCCACCCGAATGTAGGCCGAACCTACAAAGGAAACCCACGTGGGTTTCTCAGAAAGAACGCTTCGCAATTGTCGAAAAATTTGTCCTGGTCCTGGATTCGAAGCCTGGACCAACGACTTTCCGAGGCCGTCGTTCTACCATGTCAGTTAACCAGGAGGCTAGCAGATCGCAGCGCGAGGGCGAATAATACGACAGCTCATTTAATTATTTGACAACTCTACTCGTAGAATTATTTGCCAGCGCACTGCGACCTGCTAGCCTCCTGGTTATCTGACATGGTAGAACGACCTCCGAGGAAAGTCGTTGGTCCCGGGTTAGAATCCCGGACCAGGACGAATTTTTCCTCGACAGCAAATCGTCCTTTCTGAGAAACCCGTCTAGGCTTCCTTTGTGGCTTCCGGCTAAATTCGGGTGGAAGACAATTTTTTTTCTTTTTTATGGAGAAAGAGGGGAAATACGGGCCGCACGTATTTAATTCGTGAAATTGAAGTTATCCACGCTAAATTTTGATGTATTATTTGCTGGCCGTTGACAAGTTTCCCTGTTGACTTGGGCAAGCACTGCCCAATCTTACCCATTAAGACCGCCATCACCACAAGGAAGTACTTTCCAAGAAAGGCGTCCATGGTCTCGACTGCAAATGAATGGTTAGGAAAATTATCTAGAGAGGCCAGGATATTTTGATATCTTACGCATGCGAAATAGAAAATTGCATCACTGTTCCAATCTGCTTTTTTATTGAAGCTAAAAAATAAAACTAATAAGTAAAATAAAGGCACACGTTCGTAAACACTTTGGCGGATCGTGGGGTCAAAGTGTAGTGCTGTTGCAAAAGAAGATGTGAAAATCTTAGCCTGCGGGAAGAAATGCAGCTTACTAAATTGAAAATTTGGCCATAATCTGACGACGATATACCAACTAAACAACATTTCAGAAGCATTTCACAAGAATACTAAATATAACCTGCCAGGAGCACTCACATGCAGGCGGCGCGAGATTAACTGAAGTTCCTACAACATAAAGAATAAAACAGCATATAAAATACACATTTGGGCTGCACATGTAGGCACATTATTTACGAGTTTTCCTTTCTTTGATGGACGTGTTTTAGTCGTTTCTTGAAAACACATTTAAGAGAGTTCTTAAATGTCGTATAACTTTTCGTTTATACATGTAGATATTGCACATGTTTAACCACACTATCCTACCCGAAAACCAAATTAAAACATCGAACGGCAATTACAGTGTAAGAGCGGGATAAGAATGTGGGCGTGCAAGGTATCTTTATTTTACCCCACACTATATCCAAACATGCGGAAGAGGGACGCGAAACAAGGAATCTGCCGAAGCTTTGATTTTGTTTTCTATACCCACGACGGTTCGTGTATAGGTGTGAATAGTCCACATGACAAACATTATTTCGATCTATACATCCTGACCACACTTCCACAATCTGGGACTTGCGGACACGGTGCAGCCGCTAATCTTCCTGTCAGGCATAACCAAATATTGGTCAAGATCTCATGGAAGTCCGGGGACCTTCTTAGACAGCGCTGTGGTTGTATAGCAAGTGTGGTTCTGCCGTGTGCAACCCTGCGACAACGCGTGATGTGTGCCAACAAAGCAGAACCATTAGACTATTTCCTTTTCTTCTTAGAAGTTCCTTACTTTTTGTGTATCCTCTGCACTCCCTATCTCAACCCTTATTCACACAATACACCCTTTAACCGTATTTGTCCACATGTTCTTTCCGGTGCCACAAAGCAGTGATGAAGTTACGGTGGCCATGGCAAATGCACTTTATCTACTGCATTTATAACATATTTTATCTGTCTTTTTATTCGGTATGCACCAATAAACAATCTCAGCGGCGGCAGGCCTATAGTGCCGGAACATTCCTGATATAATCTGACAATGTGCGCAGGATAACGATTCCCTTTAAGTACTTCGATAAACTATCAATGAATATTCGAATTCTAGATGGACCACTATAGACATAGTAAATGTACACGTAGTGCTTGCTATATGCTAATTGTGATTTTTCTGGTGACAGTGCCGTCGCATCTAATTTTCAGATGCGAGTACCACACGCTCCTTCCTCAAAACAATAAAACATACACTGAACTTTTCCGCTCTGTCCCGAATAGTCAGTCACAAAATGTAGGCGATAAATAGAGTGACAATGTAAACGTCTGCTTTATATTGATGAAGATATCATACCTCGATTTTTTGTGCATAATCAAACACGCAACTATTTTAAAACTCTTTACAATAGCATCTGCTAGAAGCTACCATGAACAAAGTGAAGATACCACTTTTGTTGTGCACAGCGAATATTCTTACCGTTTATTTTTTTTCCGTGAAGGAGCACAGTGAAGTCATCAACGGAGCGCTGTTCTGAACGAAGAAGAACCGCGGTGCGCCTTTTATAGAGAACCAAACGTTTGCACCCATCTAAAGAAATGACAGCTGGGGGAAAGCGTGGGCCGCAGATCAAGCTACAGAAATTTGACGACTTAATGTGTACCTAATTATCCTCATTTTCTATATCATAGCTTCAGGAAAGTGCCAATTACTTTTTTAGCTTACGTCCATCAAAAAAGACAAGGTAGGCCGAAACAGACGGGACTACGATTGAACCTGCATGGCAGATAAATTTTTCTACTTCACTGGAACGTATGTACAGAGGTAATTACCACGGGAAAGTTCATTGTACATAATCTGCTCTGTTTTCCTCTGCAGAGGACTGCCATCACCAAAACGTCACGCAAGCATAGAAATTTGTTTGTTACATTTAATGTGAGAGAAGGAAGAAATCTGACACAGCAAAAGAATAAATAACATTTGTAAAGGCTAACTTACAGAATGGTCAGAGCAGGATTGGACGTTATCTGAAATGCAGAAAATGCAAGAAGAACCGCGGTCCGCATTTTAGAGAGAACTAAAAAAAAACAGCAGAACTAACAGCAGTAATTTGACAACGGGATGCGGGAATGATTGTCCTCATTTTCCAGATGACAGCTTAATGACGGCGAATTTCTTTTCCCAGCGGACGTGTCGCATAAATGACAGGAAGGCCGAAATAGACGAGACTGCCATTTCACCGCTACGGCTGACAAAGTTGTCTGCTTGACGGAAATGCATGTACAGACATAATGAAAGTTGTCAATATCACTGTCAACAATCTACTCTGTTTTCTTCTGCAGATGACTGCCATCACGTCAACCTCGTACCGGGAAAGAAAAACTTGAACTTCATAATAAGAGAACCAAAAGAATTCTGACACTGTAGCTGAGTAGAAAACATTTGTAAACGCTAGCTTACACAATAATCAGCACAGCATTGGACGTTAGTTCAAACACATCAAATCCAAGGTAGGATTGTAGATTATTACAGAAAACATCGCCAAAGCAGGAAAGAGATTCCGGATGCAACGTACATCTTGAAATGTATGGCGAGCGAAGCATTCGTGAAGCGGTTAAATCAATATTATACAAGAAACGTCGACGTGTGTAATTGTATTCATGTTTAACCAGGAAGTTGTAATCTCATGCAATCTCCATGATTAAGCACCTCAAAGGTAACAGTATGAATAAGATTAAATTGTTATATTTATGCACTACGCCACTCACAAACTGCCAAAATACAAATAAATCTGAGAGATGTACAGCGTGATATTGCAGCACTCTTCGACGAAACGCACTAAACAAACTGGTTTATTTTGGGCGTACTTGTGCCCGCAAACTCAAGACTAAGACACTTTCACACATTTTCAAGCAGAGTTAACTGGAGCCTATTCAGCAGTCCACAACGTCTCTACACAGAACCCACTTTCACGCGCCCCGATGGCCAGGAGCCACGCTGTGACTTCTCATTGGGTGCGGGTGCACGAGACACGCGCTATCTCGTCATGCGCGAGGTGCTGCTGGCACTGTTCTAATGGCGGTGCGATGAGACGCTTGAAGGATACCTCGCGATAGTGCTCGTAATAGGCATGTGGAGAGACCTCTGCGGCATTAATATGTCCACACAATGATGTCACCAGGACCAATATAATTCGTGACGCTTTTAGAGAAAATAATGGTGATGAACAGACCGCATGGTATGACACTCATAATGCAGTCACTGAAACAGTCATTTAAGGCATATAAGGCGCCAAATACCGTCCCGTACCCCCGTGCATATGCTCAATCAATAAGAACTTCCACTATAACATTTTCTAAGGGATACAGCCCACTATTCCTTCCAGAAAGTATTTCCAGAAAGTTTCTTACTTCCAGAAAGTATTAAACTTCCTCTGTACAAATCACTGTTCTTATCATACATCAACTATTGCAATCGTGTCTGGGGCACTGCAACGCTTTCTAATATCAATACACTGCATAGAATGCAGAAAAAGGCCTTACGTTGTATCCTAGACGTTCATTACTTAACGCCAACTACTCCTCTATTTGAAAAGCTGAATTTAGCTACCTATGCCCAACATTTGCGAAAACATGTTAATACGAAGCTATACGACCAGTATTAAAAAAAACAACGACACCCTAAAACGTATATCTAACTTGGTACCAAAACATAAAACGGTCAATACAAGGAGCTCGGAAATGTGGGAATTAATGAGGCCTAGACCAAATTATACCTATCAAATGGTACGTTTTAGACTACCTTACCATTTAAACAAGGCAAACATAACATAATGCTTTATTTTTTTATGCTAGTATAAAGATGTATCTAAATGCAAGTGTGTATGCAAACGTTCTTTCTTTGATGCGGTGTATTTCCTGTATAATAATTATCTTTGTTTTGCCTTTGTACTATGTATATCAATACCTTTTGTATATAAAGTTGTATAAACTATTACATATATTGTGTCCCATAAAAGCTTTTATAAAGGTTTTGTATAAAGCTAGTGTATATAGTGTTGCATGTTTTGACTGTTGTTAAGTTTCTGTTTATTGTTTTTTTGTGATGTATTTTGCAAGCACTAGCTATACTTCTCAAAAAATACTCAATATGTATGTGATATGATTTGCTTTATGTGCTTTATTTCCTCATGGTAATCCTAATAATGGCTTCACAGTTATTAGTGTGGACATTCTCCTTTTCTATTTTCTTGTGTTAGACTGTGTTTAGCCTTTGTTGTTTTGTTGCTGCCTTTAAAACGGGGTCATGGACCCGCTTGCTGGCTTTTTGTCCATGGTCCTCAACATCTGCTGTATGTTGGAATAAATTTTGGTTTGATTTGAAATTTGATATAAACCCCTGTTTTTTAAGTTTGTTTTATGTTCTCGATAAAACAGAAAGAGGCAAGTTGTGTAGATTACAAGATTTATCTGAATACTAGCGTGACTAGACACGAGGAAAACGCTTGAATTCAAAAACAAGGACCATCTCAAGATTTTGGGGTTTCGTTTTGTGCCTCTCTTTACTGCGCATCAGTTTCTATGAAGAAAAGGAACGCTCAGCCTTAGAGGCACGCATACTTGTACTTTGGAACCTCTGAAAACCCCGTTTAGAATTGCAAAACGTTCGGAAGTGAGAACCTTTGACAGTTCGTGCAGTACTGAAAACCCGGGAGTTTTGACCGAGGCACATTAAAGTTTCAAACTAATTGTCTTAGCAACAGGTCCACTGTGGAGGCGGCGAGCCCTTCTTCAACGTTCAAAATCAGCTGAAACTTGCGGGTCAGAGTGGCGCCCGAGCATTCAAATTTCTCTGCGATGTTGATTGTTGCGAAAACGTCTGTCGGATAAAAATGTGAAGTGGCACGCTAAGCCACCTTGAAGTGTATCGCTGCGTAGAGCAATTTGAGCTCTTCTCACAGCCGTGCTCTCATATTCCGCAAAGCGGTTGATAACTACATTTACACCGGCAAAGTGTTTGGGAACCTAACCAGCTGCTTACTTTAATGTTCCCCAGCTAGTATAATGGTGAAAAGTATAACAAGACAACGGGCTTTATAACTTCTTATTATTACGGAGACGAATAACAACTTATTACGCCGACAAATTACTCCTCACTTGAAATTTCCATTTCGTTACTCTTCGGAAGCTCTTTCAACTTTAGATAAACCCCGCGTGCCTTGTAAGCAGAATTTAGCGGCTCCCGTAAAGCACGTGGTTATGATGACCTATAATGAAACTCGTATAAATTTATGAAATTTTCTGTGAGCACTTTTTTTACGAGCCAATCTATGTTGCAATTTGAAGTCTCGGCGCAAGACGCGCATTTCTGTTTCTGAAGTTTCTCGAACGTTATTGCTTATTCTATGTTTGTTTTCACCGAACCTTGTGCAACCTTATTGTACGCGCGGTGCAAATTGTGTAGTACTTTCTGGAAACCGTGCGGACACCAGCGATTACGCTGGTACCTTCCACGAGTCAAGTATCAATGCCGACGTGCTTGACTCGCAGATCAGGTTTTGGACGATTTCCGAGTGTGCTCGCTGCCGTCGCTGTGCTGAGTGTTACGTACTTGTTTTGCTGGGCACAGGTTTGCCCAATGAATAGTTGAAGTCGCAACTTAGTTTTGACTTTGCGTCTTTCTTCATCGTCACTATAACGTGAAAATATCGTGAGATCGACGCACTCATGTGTACATTCACTCACACTCATTTCAAAGGCGCAAGTGTCAGCGTGAGTAGGCGTGAGTGTGAACTGGATTCAGTGCCATTGAGTGTGAGTAGACGGGAGAATGAACGAGAGTGAAATCAGAGCCTGAAAGGAGTGATGGTGAGATAGTATGCGTGATTCCTCGCTTACAGTGCCGACTGATGCCTGCCTCTGATCAGTGGTCATGAAATATAGTGATTCACTTTAGTATCTCCGCAGCACCTGTCAGCAGTTGTCACAAGGCATTTTTAAACCTTTACCATGTTATTGCGTTCTTTCCTGCTGACAATTTCATTCGTACATCCATCGATAGAGCACGTATTTAAATATACCTATGATTGTTGAGTGAGTATCGTTGCTACATGCTACGTGGCACGAGATGGCACGTAATCAATGCCGCAGAAATGTTACTTTTCTATGTAAATGTGGAAAACGCACCAAGACTATGGATAATTAACGAAACAAAAAGAAACGTTTTCCCCAGAAATAGGGGGAAAGCACCAAGCATAAAACTAGAAGTGAGCTTTACTTCAAAGCACCTATGACTTCAATTGAAAATTTTACTCGCAGCTCTCATCATATATGACCCATTGTGTACATTTCATTTGTTTTACGTCACATGTGTGACACCAGTGCAGCCCGAGATCTCGTATCGGTCTGTCTCCTCTGACCGCCATTTCCAGATGTAGATGTAGACTGGCACGTTCCCACTCAGGGGGACTGGCCAAGAAGCGTGTAGGTCAAAGTACAGTGTTACAGAAGATGAGAAAATCTTACAATACGTAAGTTAGATTCGAAAGGTAAATATTGGAGAGCCTACGTAATTTTATGAGAATAAAAAGTTATATCAGAACCATGAAAATAATGCAGTTCAAATTTAATTTGGTTTGAAGAAACGGAAGCTTAAAATTTTGAATTTTCGAGTATAAATCTGATTGATCCCAAAAGAAAACCTTGCGTGTGAGCGCTATCCTTCCCGTCGCTGTAAGAGTAGAGGCACCCAATGATAGGAAAATTTGAACAATTAAATCGGCTGAAGATGGCGGAGCAAGAAGACGGAGCAGTTTTTCTAAGGTTTGTTTTCTGAAGTTACTAAATTCTATACTAGAAATTAAAGAAATGTTATATGGTCTCATCTTCCTTACACATAGGACAAATCGGTGAGGGTTCAAGACCAGTCCTGTCTAAACAGAAATTTAAAGAAGGTATGTGAAAGCGTAGCCTACTAATAGCTACTCCAATTCTTCTCGTTTGACATAGGTTTCATTTCCAGGGGCACAAAGAGTGTTTGACATCCGAGGAATTTGTTATAGATGACATTTTTGAATAGAAACGATTTTCGTGCCAAGCTTCTTCTTCGTCCTGCGTTCCTGCTTTAAACCAAGAAATGCAGCTTGCTGCGTGTAGTTTAGTGTTGGCTGAAAACAACTAGCCTGAAACTTTGAGCTGAATACTGAAACTTAGCAAAAAGCAATGTTTCTGGTATGTTGCCTGTATGCAACACTCGTCAATAAAGGGTTCTTGGCAACATTTCAGCTAGCGATTACATAGGTCACTCCAAACTTCAACATTTTTACACGATGATAGCGAGAGTAATTTGATGGGCTGCAGTTAATTTTAAACTTCTTCGCCGAAACCACTTTAACAATGTCGTAAGCGAAAGCGTGGCTAATTGAAGTGTACACAGACTTCTAATCTGCGCGTCAAGTATCCTCCTCCGTCCCACAATAAAGAACGTGTTCTGTTACGAGGAAACATAGGACTGTCATAAGGCTTTCACATTGCATAGTGGGGCTTAAGTGAACGACGCTTTTTTTATGGCGAGTAGGGATATCTCACTCAACTGTTCATGCTGGATCATAATATATACGGTGACAATATAAAGAGAGGATGAACATTCCGTAATGTAACGTCGTCGAAACCGTGTCAGTTTTGACATATTGCCCTGCCCCGAGTAACCTAGTCATGCAAATAACAGCTGTAAATTTTGCTTGTCTTTAGTTTCTTAATCCCACACATTTACTTTGAGCGGCGTTACTAACCTTGGTGACGGGCGTCTCTGTAGGATGTTTGTTTACAGTACAGGCTATATTGCAGCATAGAAACCCACGTTAAGCGAAACAGGGCGTACATAACTGTTCGTTGGCCCAGAATAGAAGCACCATTCTTCAATAATCCTAGTTCCTTTGATGGTACCCTGCAAACCTCTGAATGCGCGGTAACTCAAGACCGATCTAAATTCCGCCCATCAGCTCTTCCCATAAGGGTT
>NC_051163.1:79223986-79279902 GCF_013339745.2 Dermacentor silvarum | reverse complement strand
CAACCGCACCCCCCAGACAATAGCAAATGTAGACGCATGTTATGAAATGTATTTTCTCATAGTCGAATAAATTTTATAAGCCAAAAGGAACGTCGAATTGTGATTGCGGAAGAATTAGCGCCAGTGAAGAAAAATGCTTCACTTCGAATCACACAGGCTCAACTTGAAGCACTGGAGTGGGTACGTACATCAATCAGTTCATTGGTTGAAAGAAAACCGGCAAGATGATGAATTAAATGGAACAAAATTACTGTGACCGAACAAATCTATAATGGTCAATGGTGCTGATTTCAGCTCGCAAATTTAAAACTAATGAATTCTTCGAAGCAGCGCGAACTTTTGTATGCCGAAAACCTCAGGATAACATCCCCTATATTTTGAGCAAAATCTGAGTCACTGATATCATTACGGTTCGTCGAGGGGGGCCAAATAGTGACAAACATTGAGAAAATATGGCTGCCCGAACAAGCCGTTACCTACATTTGGGTGCATGCACATTGCGGCTACAGAGTTAATATTTACCTTTAAAAAATTAAGGAAATAAAGTTATTTGAAGTTTTTCAGACTAGAAGGCAACCAACGAGCACAACCACACGAAACAGTCAACGAAGAAGCAGTACCACTGCCGCTCGATAAAAAACACTGTTTGGTTTAGCGGCTTTTACAGAACGCCGCATAGTGGCCAACAATGCCGAATATGCACAGTATCAAAGTGGCGTGAAAGACATATACCAAACTAACCGCGAAAAACAGCGCTCATACACAACGACACCATAACAGTGTCTGTCGTAAAATCGTCTTTTTGTGCGCTAATCTTCCAATATTTTTTTTTCTTCTCCTTTAGCACTGCTTTTCGACACTGTCAAATAAGATTTGGAATCACGCTTGCTTTGTTAGCAACAATACCACACCGCGGGTTGGCGTGGTTATATATGTTTAAATGATTAATAATAATAGTACCACCTTGTACACTAACAGTTGCATACCACACTACGCACTCTAGGCAACGGCGTGTTGCAGATGCCTTACTCTTATTATAACATATACGCTAATGGCACATCGTTGCTTGCCAACACACAACCATGCAAGACAAAACGCCACAAAACGCTATTGGGTCGTGTCTCAGTGCGTCCAAGGCAATTCCCTTACTTAAAAGAGAAAAATCATTGCTTTTGTACAACTTTCTCACTTAGTTTTCTGAAAACTTTTCTGTGTCAAGTGCGCGCAGCCACATTCCTGCAATAAGTGCAGTTGACCCAGAAAAGTTTTTCGTAAACATTGCACTTTTAAAGGTATATTTTTTTTTACCGAGAACTGGATAACACTGGCGGCAAATGTATTTTAGGCTAAACTTTAAAAGGCAGGAACATACGTGCCTGCAGCAGTTTAGATTTCATCGGGAGAGCATACCTTTTTTTCTTTCTTTTTTTTCAATTTTCGTTTATTATCAACAGCTCAGATTGGCACGCCGAATATTGCTCTCAGTAGAACCTAATAACGAACTCTTCAAAATTTTGCCGCCATTTCGTTTAGAGCGATAGGCAGATAACTTGAAGGCGTACGTTTTGAGAACTTTGGGTGCCAGAAAGCAGTTCCGAATGCTCCGGTCAGTGCGACGATAGCGAGCATTTGCGCTCGGTTAAGCTGGCGCCGATAAATTCGTGCTCAGTGTGGCCTTGAACAAGGCTTCAGTTGTATAGAAAGGGAGTTTCGTAAGGGCCACTTAATTATTTAAGAGCCGCCTTCAAGTTCCCTGCTGCCAAGCTGGCTTAAGGGAACTAGGCCTCAAGGTCGCTTTTGCAAACTGGCGCACTAAAGTATACGGTCACCACACTGCATACAAATGAGGCCGTTAATAACGCGGACAAAGCCGTGATACGAACGAAAATGACGTCAAAGTTTAGCTTTGCTTTTTTGGCAATGCGGTGCTTTCTCATATCGCCAGCTTTACGATGCTGTTAAACGTGACGTCTACTGCTAGTTAACAGTCAAATCAAGCAGCGCATGAACGTTATATTATAACACACGAGGTTTGTTATACTGCTTGCTGTAATTTTCATAATTACCTCATTTATGTAATCACAGGAGGCCCGCCTGTCAGTTATTCCTAAACTCTGGCACCTCCTGCTGTAATGTGTGTTCCGACTATGTGTTGATAACCCCCACTAAGCCTTTTTGAAGTAAACTCCACAATGTGCGGCCGCTGAGGCTCGGGATTCGATCCGTCCACCTCGTACTGCAAGGCAGTGTAATAGCTGACAAGTAAGCCCCCCCCCCCCCCCCCCCCCCGCCTTATGAACCTACGTCTGTCGAATACCTTCGTCAGTCGGTCGTGGTATAACCGACGAAGTAACCTTGAGGAGTAGCCCCTAAAGCCAGCTCAGACACGGCCGCGTGACGACAGGCCGAATGAAGCGGTGGCGCTTACTTTGAAACATGGGAGTAGAGCTGTTTGGAAGGTTGACGGGCCATGATCTTCTCCGGACTGGTCACCTTGGCATCGAACACCAGGCTCTGCACAAGGTCCTTGTCACCTGCGCAGTGTCGCGGTGCGCGCCGAATGATGGTCGCTGTTGCTGGAGAATACACCGCCGCAGTTAGAGAATGAAAACGTGTAAAGACGAGCTTAAAGAGGCGCTAAAGAGCATCAACAAAAAGCGTTCGTTCGATAATTTACTAGCAATCATTTGGCGGGGAAAGGTCGTTTGTAACTGGGGAACGTGAAGGCTAAACTCTCGTTTATTATTTTTTATTGCGATAGCAATTATATGGACACTCAAAAGCAGATTTCTGCCGTCGGCGTCGCCGTCGCCGTCGCCGTGAGGTTCCGTATGACGTCATTTGGAGATGAAATCGTCGCCGCGCGCCGAACGCTGTATGTGCGAGTGAAAGGGTGCGAGGGGCGCGTCTTTCACGGGGAGTGAACGCACGGCGGAGAACAAAAGCGCGTTCTGCGCCGTGCTCGCTTAAGGGCTGCAGAAGTAGGCGTCTCTTTTCTCCTTTACAATCACCATATATGTAGAGCAATCGCGCCTTCTTCAGACGCGCGAGAGGCCGTGGGGGAGGGGGAGGGAAGGGAGGCGACGTTTAGCTGCGGCACCAAGTGCCTATTTATATCAGAGGCTCCAGCAACAGTCACCAACGCCGCACGCATTTTGAGCTAACGCGGGCAAAACGCCGATGGCGTCGACAACAGTTCTGCGTGTTGTTGCTACCTGATGAAAACTGAAGACGACGAAGAGGAGAGAACGCGTGAGAAAAAGGCTCGCGCTAGCGCCATCTTTGAGCAGTCGGTTCAATAAACCGCTACCGGCGGACGCGCAGTCGCTTCGTTCCTTACATTTATGGTGCCGTGAAACCCGGGAGACGACTGGCGTCCTGCACCGACGATGGATCGACTGCGACGCAGCAGAGGCGTACTTCGAGCCGCTGCTACAAGGCTCATCTCGTCCGCTACCGAAGCGCTACAAGCCGAGCATCCTTCGCCATCCGACCTGCAAGTTATTCTGGATGACCTGCAGGACAAGGACTCGGCACTAGCAGCGCTCAACGAGATGATTGCCGACCTCATGGACGATGGTGACGAGTATGAGGCGGAAGCCACCGTCGCTCTGGAGTACCACGACAAGATCCGCAACACCATGAGCCGGGTCCGCTTCATTCTGAATTCTGCTGCAAGAGCCGGAGACAGCGCCACACAGAGCGTTCTGAGCGACACCGCCACCCAAGGCGTCTCCACTCAAGCAAGTTCCCGAGCACCGTTACACCGAGTTGCCCTACCGAAACTACAGGTACCCGTTTTCTCCGGTGAACTTCGCGAGTGGCAGGGCTTCTGGGAACATTTCGAGGCCACGATCCATAACAACCGCGAGCTGTCCGACATCGAGAAATTTTCGTACTTAAGATCATACTTAACCGGAACAGCGAAGCGTGCAATCGAAGGTGTGCGTCTGGCGGAAGCGAACTACGCTGTAGCAGTGAAATTGCTCCAAGAGAGGTTCGGCCGTCATACCGCCCTCGTTGACGACCACATCGACTGTTTACTTGCCATTGCGCCCATTGATCGCTCTTCTCAAGTATCGCAGCTGCGGGAACTCTACGAAGAGGTGCACTTTCGTACAAGCTGCCTCGACAGCCTCGGCGTTCCAGCGTCAGAATACGCGGTCATCCTTCATCGCGTTCTTATGCGATCGCTTCCCGAAGATATCGCTATTCTCTACCGTCAACGCATGAAGGAGACTGAGCCCGATGACGGGGCTACTCCGAGGTCGCGGCAAGAGGAGGTGAGAAAGGTCATGAAGTTCCTGCAGGTGCAAGTCGAGAGCAGAGAAGAGAGCCACGCCTCCCGTTCAAGGTGCCTACCGAAAACTACCTCCGCGGGACAAGGGCGGTGCCGACCTTGTCTACCACCGCCGGTACCGTCAGCATTAGCCTTGGCCGCAGGATCAGCATCGAACGAGCATCCCTGCTGTGTACTGTGTGATGACCGTGACCACACCATAAAGGACTGCCACGCCACTTTGTCAGCCCACGAGATCAGACGCCGGCTTGCTGGAAAGAACTGTTGTTTTAAATGTGGCAGAGAGGGCCATGTAGCACGAATGTGCCGCAACGCCGCGTGGATCAAGTGCAAGTTATGCTCGAAACGTCACCTTTCCGTACTTTGCGCCATATGGAACCAAGATCGCAACTACCCGTCTCCGGAGAGCAGGGATCCACTTGTCCACCATGATCCAACGAAAAGTGTCAAGCCGCCAGTGACAAGTGCTCCAGCTAGTAGTGATATGTCTGCACCTGTCTTGATGCAAACGGCCACAGTTTGGGCGTCCGGAAAACACAATTCCGTGTTAGTTCGACTACTGCTTGACACCGGCAGCCAGAGAACCTTTATTCGACGCGACCTGTCCAAAAGGCTCGACCTGCCTTCCCTCGGGACAGAAGACCTCTCTCTCTGGACGTTTGGCACTTCTAAGTGTTCCCGCCCTTACAGCTGTCGAAGTGTCAAGCTCGAACTTCATAGTCGGTTCGACTCACGTAGCGTCACCGTAGATGCGTTGGAGGTACCGGAAGTCTGCACCGTGAAGACTCCAGCCATCGGACCAGATCTCCTCGCACAGTTGCGTGAACGCAAGATGTTTGTCGCAGATGATAATCGACTGGGCGATCGGCCGATACCGACAATCAGTGTCCTTATAGGATCAGATTGCTATTGGCGCATAGTGACCGGAAGAATAGAACGTCTACGCAGCGATCTATGCGCGGTTGAGACGGTCTTCGGTTGGCTAGTGCAAGGCGTCTACCCAGTAAGGCCCGCCAATGCCTTGCCTAATTGGAACTGCAGCGCATCTGCCCTATTCCTTGCGTGTGAGCGGAATGGGCAAGCCGAACCTGACATTGCTGACCCGACGGAGATGTGGCGACTCGATGCAATAGGGATAACCGACCCTCAGGATACCGCTGGAGTTTGTGACCAAACGGCAATGACTCAGTTCACACAGTACGTGCACAAGGAAGCTGGACGTTACGTGGTTCCTCTGATGATAAGGCACCAGGGAAGACTGACTAGCACCAATCGAAGTGTCGCCGAAAACCGGCTCAGACGCCAGCTTCAGCGCTTCGACGGACAACAGGAGCTACTCCAGGAGTATGACCGCACCATCAGTGAGTACTTCAAAGAAGGTCACGCCGAACGTGTCGACACCTCTCGAGAACCCGAAGCGACGGTTTACTACCTTCCGCACCATGCAGTCATCCGTCGGGAAGCTATCACTACGAAGATACGCGTAGTGTTTGACGCCTCTTCCCATGAACGGGGCGAGTCATCGCTCAACGATATCTTGGACAAAGGGGTGAAACTTGGTGCCGAGCTCTTGCAACTGCTTGTACAGTTCAGGATGAACCCAATTATCCTGACAGCGGACATCCGGAAGGCTTTCCTTCAAATTTCAATCCGACCTGAAGACCGCGACGCTCTCCGCTTTCTATGGGTTGACCGACTGCCCGGCGACGAGGGGAAAATACCTTCCATCGTCGAATGGCGAATGACTCGTGTGCCCTTCGGAGCGTCGTCTAGCCCTTTCCTTCTATCTGCTACTTTGCAGCATCACTTCGAAATGTGGAAAAGGGCTCAGCCAATAATAGCTACACGCCTAAAGACATCATTCTACGTGGACGACCTCGTCATAGGAGCTTCCACTGAAGAAGAGGCCCTCGAAATCTACCGTGCTGCATTAGCCATCTTAGCAGATGCAAGTATGGAGTTGAGAAAGTGGTGCTCCAACTCCAGCGTTCTTTGCCATCAATTCCTGAAGGACAACACTTCTCTCGACACCATTGGAGAAGCCAAAGCAACAACAAAGCTGCTTGGCTTAGTATGGGACCGCGAAGCTGACGATATCGTGCTTACCACCAAAGCCGTTTCCGAGTATGTCGCTGCGCACTCAGCCACGAAACGCACCATTCTGCAGTCATTCGCAAGAATCTATGATCCTTTAGGTCTTATGGCTCCGTTCATCATTCGAGCGAAATTATTGTTCCAGCAGCTGTGGCGTAGGAACTCACCGTGGGATGAGCCATTACCGGAAGACGTCGAGAAACAGTGGGAAGGCTGGACATCCGAACTACCAACGCTCTCCTCGCTGCGAATTCCACGCTGCGTCATCTGTCACAATCCGCGACAGATTTCACCGTTTGAACTTCACCTGTTCTGCGATGCAAGCCCACTGGCATACGGCGTAGCCGTCTACATGCGCTACGAGATCAGAGGAGGAACAGTTAAGGTTCAGCTGCTCATGAGCAAGTGCAGGGTCGCACCGCTGAAGACTACCTCGCTGCCACGCCTAGAGCTGCTTGCGTGCCTGTTGGCTGCCAGGCTTTGGAACTACCTCCGAGGAATTCCAGAGACATCCAGCTGTCAGGGCGTGTTTTGGAGCGACTCATCGATAGCCCTACACTGGATTGCTGCTGACGCGAGACGTTGGGAGACTTTCGTGAGAAACCGTGTTCTCGAAATCCAACGCTTGACTTCGGGGTATTCTTGGAGGCACTGTGCAGGCACCGACAACCCAGCAGATTTGCTCACGCGTGGAGTAGCAGCCCAGTTATTGACGCGCAAGTTTTGCTGGTGGACCGGTCCTACGTGGTTGTCACAGCCCCATTTGCAATGGCCTGCGAATATTTGTTCTGCTCCTTCACCGGAGGCCCTTTCTAGCGAGACCAGTGAAGAGATATCCGCTTGCCCCACCGCAGTAGTGGTACTCTCGTCGCCCCCACACGAGCCATTGCTTGAGGTTGCAAGCTTTGGACGCCTCTCCCGATTACTGCGAGTAACGGCTTGGATCATGCGGTTTCGTCGGAACGCTTCGCAGAACATGCCATCTTGTACCGGACCACTTACGGCGTCAGAGTTGCACCAGGCGGAGATGTATTGGTTGAGGCATGTCCAACACTCCGCATTCGCAATCGAAGTCAAGGCCTTGGAGGAAGAACAACGAGTTCCCAACACCTCCAGTGTGCTGACGCTACAGCCGTTTCTCGACCGTGACAGACTACTTCGTGTAGGAGGCCGACTGCAGCAGCTTAACGACCGAGAGGAATTGAAGCATCCGATCTTGCTTCCTTCAGATCACCGGTTCACCGACCTCTTGGTTGATGCAACACACGTAAGGCTCCTACATGGAGGAGTTCAGCTCACCCTCCTGGACCTTCGGGAACGCTTTTGGATCCTCAAGGGGCGTCGCACAGTGAAGCGCGTTCTGAAAGCGTGCTTAGCATGCCGCCGACGGCGCCTACTTCCCGAAGCTGCCCCTGTAGCACCCTTGCCAAGGGAAAGAATTAGTGAAGCAACACCGTTTGAAGTGGTGGGAATTGACTTCTGCGGGCCACTCTATTGTCGTGCTGAATTACCATCCACTGTAAAAGTGTACATCGTTGTTTTTTCTTGTGCTGTGACGAGGGCAGTACACCTGGAGCTCACCACAGATATGACAGCGCAAGCATTTTTGCTAGCCTTCAGACGCTTTGCAGCACGACGTGGAATTCCTGCTATCGTGCACTCTGACAACGCGAAAACATTCCGCTGCAGCGCCAAGCATTTGTGCTCCCCTGTCAAAGACAACGTTCAAGACTATGCCAGCTCTCACCGAATCCAATGGCGCTTTATTGCTGAATGTGCGCCGTGGTGGGGAGGCTTCTGGGAGCGTGTAATCCGCACAATTAAGGATGCACTGAAGCGTTGCCTGGGACGGAGCAGCTTGAGCTACAACGAGCTACTCACCGTGCTTGCTGAAGTTGAGGCGGCAGTTAACTGCCGTCCGCTCACCTACTTGGAGGATGACGTCACATCCGCAGAAGTTTTGACGCCCTCACACTTCTTAGTCGGCAAGCGTCTCGTCACTTTGCCAACAGAACAAGAAAACCCCGCTCTTATTGCTGACGCGCCTGACCTTCGACGACGAGCTCGGCATCGGGAACAGCTGCTTCGCAGGCTTTGGAAGCAGTGGAAGAAGGAATACCTTCTTTTCCTGCGCTCTGCTCACCACAGCAAGCCTGTGCCGTCATCGAACTTAAAGCCCGACGATCTTGTCGTCGTCGAGGACATAAACACTCCGCCTATGGCATGGAAGATGGGCCGCGTCGTTAAGGCGTTTCAAGGAAGAGACGGTATTGCGCGGTCCTTCCTGATACTACTATCGAACGGCCAGCAAGTGCGACGTCCCATACAGCGGCTTTACCTCCTGGAGGCGCACACGTGCAGCGCGGCCGCGGGAGTGTGATGAAAACTGAAGACGACGAAGAGGAGAGAACGCGTGAGAAAAAGGCTCGCGCTAGCGCCATCTTTGAGCAGTCGGTTCAATAAACCGCTACCGGCGGACGCGCAGTCGCTTCGTTCCTTACACTACCAAAGCCGCTCACCTTACTTCGTATGACATTGCTGTGTTGCTATCGCATTCATTGCTTCGCCCTTAGGGCGAAACTGTGACATTTTTTAATACGCGTTGGCAACGCAAGCGCTAGTATACTTCTGTAGTGTCACGGATTTCTATATATCTTCCAGTATTTGGACCTTTTGTGGAAACATGACAAAAAGTTCTCGAATCATATTAGATTGAGCCTTTAGTTCCTTTAAAATACGAGGTAGCCTTTTAGTCAAAGTAAAATTAGCTAGATCCGAGGACATTTAGTTTAGCCCTGAGGTCGTGGAAAACTGATGCGATCACACCCGGTTGGCCTTGCCAGCAGTCTTTTGTTTTCTGTCTTTTTGTCGTCTTTCATCAATTTTTTTAGGTGGCGGGGGGGGGGGGGGGGGCACTGCCATGACGTGGTAAGAGTGACTGTTTTTCCGCTGCCTGAGGGTAGTTTACTTATACAACTTCCAATTCAACTGTAGTGCCCTCTAAATTGAACTGAGGTGTTTAACTTACCCTGAGCAGTTAGTTATGAAGAACGCCATGTGGGGGATTGAAGATGACTTTTCGACTACTTGGTTTCTTTTTTCGTTCACGTTTTTCGAATATCGCCGCGATTTCCCTTCCATGTGTCCCCACAGAGAAATGTGAAGCTGAGTAATAAATTAGTTCGTTACTCTTCTGAAATTGCGAATGCATCACTGTTGCCACGAGTGCAGATACGGTACGCGAGAAAAGTTTGCCTAGAAGACGCGGGTCGAGACGGCATCTTGAAATTCTCGCACCAGTTTCTCGTGGCATCATAGATTTTCGTAGACTCCACTCGATGAACGACTACTCGCCTGTTCACTGATAAGGAAGGGCTACGCTATACGCTCGAAAATGCGCAGTACCTCAACGTTGACAACTTCTGCGAACTAGTTGTGCACGTGAAATGCATCCAAATATTTTGGAAAGCCATGAAACACGCGAAAGCACCTTGAAATCGTTCACCCCACATCGACTTGTCGTCGTTGCGTCTAGCGCGCGAAATGCAAGAAGGGTTCAATGTAGACATATTTTGTCAGAAAGTTGAAGCGCCGGCTTTCGAAAAAAAAAAGAGGACGCTAAGCATCGCCTTCAAGAGTGGAACGTGGCAGCGTTATCGCCCTCCCCCCCCCCCCCCCCCCGCATTTTTTTATGAGTAGGCTTCACTGAAATATAAAATGTGGGAAAGCCAGCTTACAAAGACCAAGCTTACACAGTTCCCCTTAAAGTCGGCTTCACTTTTAAACACAAATGCAATGCTCGGAAGACATGTTTCCAGGGGCAATATAAGCCGTCTTGTATGAAAAGATGAAGGCCCTAGGACATTTTATGAATTTAATAATTGTTTGCTGTTGCCCTGAGGCGCGCGCCTGTCCGAAACGCATTAGGCAGGCTAAGTCTTAGTTTGACCTTGGCTGAGCTTGAAGGTCAGATTTACGGAACCAGGCATTTTGTGGGTTTGTAACTGGAGTAGTAGAGCTGTCGCTCTAATAAATTAGAACGGAGTCTTGAATAAAACACTGCCCTGGTCTGAACTTATTAGTGATGTTCTTTAGCGTCCACTTTATTTCGGGCTCTGCAGTATGCGTATGCTTTTGTTGTTGTTTTCGTGAACTGCCCTACTTACAGACCATGGTGTTGTAGAACTGCCTTTTAGAGTCCGGCTTCCACTTGTAGCGTTCTGATGTTTCGGAGGGTTCTTTCATGACGCGCTCGAGAAAATCTTTGATTATCGTTTCGGGCGTGTCGTACGTGCTGTGGATGTCCACGCAGTATTCCCTGAAACGCAAGATAGTTGCTTAAGGAGAGCACACAGAGGAGGCCACGCATCGACACCATTAGAATTGTATGTTTGAATTCCACGCAAGAGTAAAAAAAAAAAAAAAAAATACCAGTCGGGATGAACCCTCCAGTTTTCTCCTTCGAAGTACTTCCTCCCTGCAAAGAACCGAAAGTGAAAGTTTAAACTTATATTCGTGTCAACGGCAAATACCAGTCACGTGATAACTAAAAACAAAAAGAAAGACTGATGGTACTCATAGTAGTGACATTTTTATTTGCACTATAAAAGGACATTGGCGCACCAGTACGGCGCTGGCAACTCCTTGTATCATAAACGGGAAGTGATGTACAGTTGTACTACTATAGGCTCCGTACAGTCGAGTTTGCGGCTGCTCTGGCGCCATCTGGCGCAGCGACGCAACAGTGTTGGGAAGTGAGCGCCGCAGCTCGGCCGGCTCGATGAGTATTCTTTCCCGCGCGCTACATTTCGTCTCGGCCACGGTTGAAGCCGTTTTGCTTTGTTCACCTGCCTCCTTATTTTTTTTTTATACGTCTTGCGACAGTGCAATGGCATGCGCTTCATCGGCAAGCGTCGGAGGTGAAAAAAAAAAAAAGGCAAGTGGAACCGGTGATACTGCTGCGTAAAGGGCTGTCACAACCACGAAGGCCAGCCGGGGATAAAGTTGTACAGGTTTCCTGGCAAATCTTATGAGATCGAACGGCGAAAGAAATGGATCACAACTTAGATGAGAGTAAAGTAATTCAGATTTTTTTTATATTTTTGTGAGAAGGTTTTGTTCTGTAAAGCGTGCTACACATGCGCGTTTCACAGCTCGTTGTGCGAAGCGAGCGGCCATGGCCAGCTGCTGAACATTTAAAAGAAATTTGTCATGACTTTGCTGATTTGACGACTGCTTGCCGTTGTCTTAGCATTCGGTATGATCAGCATAGCACTGGCATGTGCGATGAGCAATATTTTATGCCAAGGAAGCCTATTTTGTGCTG
This sequence comes from Dermacentor silvarum, assembly GCF_013339745.2. NCBI lineage: Eukaryota > Metazoa > Arthropoda > Arachnida > Ixodida > Ixodidae > Dermacentor > Dermacentor silvarum. Next base: position 79,268,182 of record NC_051163.1, on the reverse strand, counting down.
GCGAGCACGAATTCGACGATGCTCGTTTCGGCCGCTGGCGCTTGAGAGGCGCGGTTTCACATGGTGCGATTTTTCTTGTGATATACATTTGCGGTGTATCATTGTAAAAGCAAAGCGCGTATGCAAGGAAAGGAATTCGCAAGCGAAATCGTATCTTGTGAAAGGGGCCTAATGAGCCTCGATCATTGTACATGATGAAAAACGAACATTCGCGTCATGTAAATTAAGATCGCCTAGTTAATAAATCTCGTTTATCAGCGCAGCAGGTGGCTCCGACTGGGTCCCAAACGAGTCAACGAGGATAGCATGCTCACTGCCACACGATCCAACAATCCAAATCGTTTAGCTCACTCGACATGACTGTGCTGACGACAGCCTACGAGTGAGCGTGTAGCTGCACGTAGTCCAGATCGAGCTGTATGACAATCTAAAGTAACAGTGTGACAGGGGCATCAAATGATAGGCCGCGGCGTACAACGCGCCGGAGCGAAATGAGGCATGCATTGCCAACAGTGAGGCGTCGATTAAAAATCGGTCAACTACAACGTTTTAAGGGTGCCAGTTTAGTGACTTCAATTTTAGTATAACAGTAAGCTTTACTCATGTGAAGGATGACGTCGTATACTTGCTTTCCCTGTTGCGAACGGCACTTCGCGCGAACGTCCACGCCGTCCACTTCTTTCACACAAGCAACGTGCGAAGCAGCGTAGAGCTTGTCTCCGCTGGTTAACGCTGCACCGTGAAAGTAATCGTCTATTCCTTTAATAGGCCTGAACCCCGCAAAAACTATTTGTGCCATCACAGAGGGCCACGCTTGTACTTTCACGTACACACACGCACAAAAAAAAAAGAAGGAGGATCGCGGATATACGTGCGGCTTTCCGAGGCGTGTATACGTAGTTCCGAAATCTCGCTGTCTTCCCCCCTTCCCAGTTTCGCGCCGCCCGCCACATGCGACGCTGAGCATCGCGCCACCGCTGTTGCGCAGCAGCGCCGCCTGTTGACTGTACGGAGCCTATACATCTATGCACATGGCTTGTGTAGAAAAGGCTGGCTTATTGCATTTAATGCACACACAATGGCTTCGCAACGTAACTGTCAACGCTGCCCAACAGCATTACAATATAGCTCTCAAACGAACACTATTGATATAATGTGTACCGACAATACCACATAAAAAGAAAGTCAAATAAGGAACTCTTTCTTTATGTACACATTTCCACAACAGGATTGTGCGGTACGCATGTAGTTAATAATCTGATATGACAATGGAACACGAGTTGCACCGAGATCCTTACGCGATTCCCTGGTCAAGAGTGCTTAGCATGCAAGTTATCACACGGACATTCTCAGTGGTCGTATAGTGGCGTCACCGCTGAACATATGAGAAGCCGTCTGTTGTAATCTTAAGCTGCAGCTGGTGGTCAGCCTTTGAGAAAATGGCTTGCAAGGCAAATACAGGATGTCCTGAGAAACTGGTTTCCTCGTCGGGTCAACGTGGCTTCGATAAGGCTACAATCTCGTTTCAACATTGACCTCGCTACTATCGTCACCAGCCCTGTCGACCGCAGCATAGCCAGCGGGCGAGAAGGGAACGGAGGCGCTTGATTCGGAAACTGGCTACCGTATTCCAACAATCCTCAAATCAAAACTCTTCCTCCACTCCGAATAGTTGATCACAGCACCGCCCCTCGACCCCTCGATACGCAACTCGTCTCAAGAATTGCCGTGGATGATCATGAAGCGCAGTTACCACTTTTATCGAGGGGCGGCACTGTCATCCACTTTCATGAGTCGAGGTATATAGAGTGGGGGAACGCTCTAGAATACGGAGGTGCGTGAGGCCAAAGGATAACGCCAAGGAAACCATAGGAAAACTCAAATATCGTTTTTTAACTGTACCGCCGAAATGATTCAAGAAAGAGATTGAATTTGCAATAATCCTGTTATGCCTAATAAATAGCGATTCAGGTTGAACAAAAGTGAACTTGCCGACGGTGATAGCCGTAACATTACTAGTTGACCTGCCCAGATTTCGCCGAATAGCGAAAGACTGTGCTTGAAGGGTTGAAAAGTGGAGATCAGAGGCAAGATTAAGCCCTGCCTCGGATCTCGGTATCTTTTTTGAGGGCCGAAATCAAGTACGGGAAATCCAGGTGGTGCCCAACGTGGGAGGTGTTAATCACGGTAAAAAGAGCTGCGGAAACAGTAACACGTCCCAAAATGTTGAAAGTGATGTTTTTTTAAAAATTGGCTCTACAAACCTTGTATTGAAGTTCTTGCCATTAAGCTAATAATTAGGATCTTGTTTATTATTGTGCGACAGATTGTATAGAATTAAGGACATAAAAAGGACTCAGAACGCTTGTCCAGAAGGCTACTAACAACATACAGTAGGCTTCGAAGCTAGGCTCAGTTGGCATAGCATTGCACTGCACACCTGCTATCGCAAAACTGCAAGTTGCTTTTTGTTTTCGACTTTTAATTCCTTTTATTAAAATTATGATTATTGCATATAAAAATTTCTCCAGCTACTTCAGCCGTACAATAATAAAAAAAAATAGGCGAACCGCATGCATTTGTGGGAACCGGTTATAAGCGGAGCTTTGTTTGATGTCTGCTACAATACCCTTACTTCTCCTTACTGACTTCTAGATATGTAACTCAACAGTTCTCGCTTAATGCACGCTCTGACGTCACTTTCATCGCTTTACTTCTCCGTCCTAGCAGTAGGCGCTGGCCCTGTGACGCCCGTGCGTTGTTATCAGCCCTTGCTTGATCTGCGCTGCTTCAGATTACGTAAAACGACCGTGGAGAGAATGTCCGCGTGGTGTTGAGATATCACGCATGCTCGCGACACGGGCAACTTACAGTCCTCTTCCCTTGATTGAACCTGCACCTCGCCCAGGATTTCGGTGGAGCCGTACGGCTGCGGCACAGCTATACCGAACCTGAAACGAAAAAAACAAAAACAAATCAATCCCTTGCTGGCAAATTGCTAGGGTTGCGATTTCGAATAATTGTTGCGGAACAATTGACGGCTTAAATAAAATCTTCGTAAATAAATAGGTACATTTTCGGCGCTTAAATGCCACAGACCCGTAAGAACCTGAGTATCTCGAAGTTCGCGAGAATCGCCAAATTAAGGGGGGGGGGGGGGGGAGGGGGCATGGCGACGATAGATGACAAATAAAAAAAAGAAGGTGCGACTCTTTTTATTGTTTTTTCTGGGGGGGGGGGGGGGGAGGTACAACAACGTCAGTGATATATATGAATGACTGTCACTGCAGATAATATACATCCGGGTGCTTGTACTGTGACCGGGGACACCGCGTGCGCTCGAGTATAATTAAGGAACGCGTGCAATGTCCCATGACAGCTGCACCTTTCCACTCTAGATATAATTCATCGCAAAATACCACTGTATTCCGACGAAGCTAAGTCAAGGTAATCGCCTATTACGGAGCACATAGTAGACATTTGCCTCACGCGCACTCGGCAATGGAATACGTCTTGATATAAAGCGAACTCAGTTAGGCCTACAGTGCCTACACACAAATGGCTTGGATTTAAACCTGACTTCGGCTAGCTGCATAGCGCACAATGGCAATTGCGATGTGGCTGTGCTTGAGGCGCGCTATTTTTTTTTCAGTGCATGGGGACAGTTTTTTGGACGATCTATGGCCGTGTCCGTGTAATCGGGTGAATTGGTCGGAATTCAGGTATCTCCCGGACAAACCACAATAGTTGGCAGGTATGCAAACCTGATAAAATTTGGGGTAGTGGTTGCCGAACGAAACGGTTTCTCTGTCCCCATGTATTTAGATAGGAGATTGTAAGAAAAAAAAAAGTTCTGCTACGTGGACGCCTTCTTTCGCATGTCCGGGTACAAAGTGGCTATCTAGGCGCTTGTTTCGCAGGAGCTGGTTTAGGCTTGTTTTCCAATGAATGACTGGCTCATTTATACACCCACGAGTAGTTATTTTTTGTACTTGTTACTCGTGGATATCTTTTTTCATTTTGCGATATACACACAGAAGTTTCGTGCACATTTCCTTGTTCGTTAGTAGTGCGATTCATATTTTCATGTGACACAAAACGGCATACAAAGTTGTCACTTTTAGCTAGCCACAGATGATCGACGCACTTATTCAGTATATAGCGATTGGCCAGTTTTTCTTTTTTTTCTCTTGCCCATAATTTTGGGACAGCCGAACATTCAGTAGTCATATTTGTCGCACGGTAACGTTATAACATAAGATAATGACTACCACAAAAAGAAAAAAAAAAGAACTGTTCTTAACCCTTCATTAAATGTATCCAAACAAAGCGATTGCCCATTATATCTAAGGACAGTTTAGACACCCAACTTCATACGGAACGGGTAGCATCCTTTAATAAACTGGTTGAGGTAAAGAATTCCAACTGATATCGAGTAAGTTCGCTTCGAAGCGGCTATCGAAATATTCGCTCAGATTTCCTTGGTCACAACTAGGATGTATACAATGCCATTGATAAAACCTAGGTTTCAGTATGTATACCGAGAGGACGCTAGCGTCCTTTCGGTGTATATATCGGTATACTCACGAGAATGAGCTGTTCGGTACAGCACCGTACTGGTAATTGTGACGTCTCGTCACAACCCGTTTCTGCAAACAAGAGAAGAAGACATCATCATCATCATCATCATCATCATCATCATCATCATCATCCTCCCAATCATCATCGGCAGCAGCCTATTTTTATGTCCACTACAGGACGAAGGCCTCTCCCAGCTATCTCAAATAACCACTGTATAAGAAGGCGTGAGTGTGGACAAAAGCTCGAAAAGTACCTGCGGCAGGACCATAAGCACCTGCTGCCGGTGGGAGCCGATCCCACAACTTCCGAATAATGCCTGCGCTGTTCTATCGACTGAGCTATACGGCGGCGGATGTCTATATACCACTGCACTTCCACCGGTATTTCTGTATGCGTACAACGCATACCTTTGGGAGCGTTGACCTGCTCCACTCACGGCCATTGCGGAAGGATATGCTGAACATCATTTCAATCGCACGTGTTCACGTGCCTCTATGCCCGCCGGTGGCGCTGGCTGACACTCCCTCAAGTAGATCTAGCAAACGCATACAGGTATATTCTTGGTAGATACGGATTACACTTTAGCTGTGGAACAGCACTCTTGTAGTACGCTCGTTTCTTTTGTCCTTCGCCTTAGCGCTGAGTTTTGTTTGTTTCCGTGAACTTGAACCGCAGGCAAGGCTTCCAGCGTTTTATTTGGTTTCCTTTGTTTGTGTGATTCTTAAGCAAGTAATAATAATAAAAAAAGACATCAAATCGCCTCGGTTGCCATGATTAGTCGTGCTCAAAGTAACTGTGGTGGACAATTGCGGGGCGAACTCATGGGAACCGTTCCTTTATACCAGAGACAGTCTGACTATGTATATATATATATATATATATATATACATATTTTTCTGTGACGCATATACACTACGCGGCGTCTTACCATGTCGTCGAGGTGCACTCGCATAGGCAAAAACTCCATCCACCCTCTTCTGCCGTCAATCATGTTTTTACGAATCTGCAAAGCGAAAGCGATATTCACTAATGCAGCAACATAAAACCGCTTTTGCTGAAAAACTCGTTATCCAGTTATTCGATTAACCGGTTGTCCGAATTTGAAAATCGGATAACCGGAGTAACCGGTACTTCGGTTAATAGTATCCGGATATTCGATATCCGCTATTTGTGTTTGTGTACTTGTGCCGAAATTGCCCCTCTCTCTTGTATTCTTATATTTGTAGTTAGTTTTGCAACGGCTCGTGCAAACCGGATATCTGCTCTGGTTAATCTCCTTCACGTTCCTTTCTTAAACAGCAAATATTCGTGTCCGAATATTCGAATATCCGGCTAAGTGGTTATTTAAACCGGATATCCTGAATATCCGTTTCTCGAAATTCAGATAACCGGATAACCGTTCTTCGAGAGCGGATTCACTTCCCTCCGGTTAGACCGGACAGCCGGTTTGACGGATATTTGCAAGCACAAAATTATTCACCGTCCACGCGGTCAGACACCGTCCACGCGGACACATTGCGTGTTTCCCCGCACTTTTTTCTGCAGTTATTAGGCGTATTTACACTAAAGGCCCCCCTTTCAGGGTGTTACCTAGGCGGAATGCAAAAACTGTAATAATTGATTTAGTCACAGTATACTACCATAATATAATATTGCATAATGCATGCTGCGTAATACATAAACGTAATATACATCATATATATAATATAAAAGACCACATAACACAAACTCACACGGGCACTTTCTCAAGAGACAATGCCAACTACGCAATGACACAGGCATACACACATAGTCATTATATACACACGAAGAGGGACGCTCCTGCGCAGCCACTTTGACATTTAAAATATAGCTAGGAAAGGCGTATATTGTACGAGTATAAAAAAAAATTTCCAAAAGATGTACGTTTGAAAAACGTGTAAAGTCCGTTCAGTGCACAAGCACATAAATACACCGTAGGAGCGTTTATACAAAAGAAAAAAATATTTGCAAGTTCCCGATTTTGTTCCGGAGCTCTAACAAAACGAATGGCTTACCTCGGCAAATACGTGGTTGAAGAGCTGGAGAGAGGGAGAAAGAAAGAAAAGGAGAAAGAAAACAGTGGTTATTTGCCGAGTTTACCGCGCAAAGTTTAAGGGCGCATTTTCACATGCGACTGACAAGGTAGCTTGACCGGGCGCCATTTGCGACAAAAAGGAGCGGTTATGCATGGCCTCCGTGATAGCGTCCGCGATCACGAAGGACATTCGTTACGCACGGACGCCTATCTCGGAGGACATGGGTTACAGACCGACAAGCGTCACCGGCCACCAGTCGGCACTTCAAAGTGTCTCGAGATTGCCGCCGTCCGCGCCTCCTTCCGCAGTGAGCGAGTTTGCGTGAACGTCTCTGCTTGCCTCTTATTTGCGTCAAACCCGATTGTAGCGAACACGGGTACAGCGAATCACGCTCTATATCGAACACGAGGAAAAATTGCCTGCGACATTCGTGCAAAAATTAACCTCGTGAAACTAACTTGAATACGCATAAATCGAACTCCGAGCGCCCGCAACCTGCGTTTTAAAACCAGCCACTTATAGGCTTTTCACTTCCGCTTTTGAACGCGAAAGCGTTAAGGGCCCCATGTCGCAGAAAATCCGGCGTCGACGTCGGCGTCGGTGTAGGCATCGGTGTAAGCATCGGCGTCTGGTCCCGAACACATCGTCCCGAACCACCCCGACCGGGCGGGCCCTTCGCGTGGCGCAAGGCGTTCGTGAACAAAAATTGAATTTCTCAAAGTAAAATCCGTCAGAAAAATCGTAAAGCATGGCCTAATCACAACCCACAGACGTGATAGCGTCGGATTGTAATTTGAATATACAAGAAAAAAGTCTGATAAGCAGTCAGGGATCTTTGAAAGCCATCGCGTTCCACTCTTAAAGGCGAACCCTAAGAGTCCTCCAATTCTGATGGTGTTTGGCTGTGCAACATTGAGGGGTAATGTTGAAAACCGAGCCTTTCTAAATTTTGAACGGTCCCCATGTCACAGAAAATACGGTGACGGTGTCGGCGTCAACGGCCTCCAATAACGCTATCGCATTACACTCTTAGAGGCGAAGCTTAAGCGTACACTCCAAGTTTTTGTCTATGCTTTCCCAGAACCGTCGCGTAACCGTCAGTAAGGGTGAGATACAACGCATAACCCGGCAGATTGCACTCGGGGTCGCGGTGCCACTTAATTACACGTGCTACTGCGCCAATCAGCTCCCCATGGAGCGCATTTGATCAGCACCGTCGCACGAAGCTTTGTTCTAGAGCGTATAACGAACTCACCATAAATGTTCCTAAAAAAGTTCGTTTTACCCGGGTTCCGAAATATTGAATGGAATCATACACGAAACTACTTCTAGCGCACGAAACCATTTCGTAATAACAGAGTCTAACTGTACGGGACCTCCGGTAGAAGACAATTGTCGGAATTAATGAGCAAAGATGACATGCGGTAATAAACTAAACTAAAGGTATAAAAATGCGAATAAAACCACATTCAGAATTGATAGCAAGTAATAAACAAGGTGAGCGCCACTGGCTAGCAATTCAAGGGCTAATTCTACATGTACATATATACACAAGTACACAAGAAACTGGGCAGGAGTATGGCCACCACAGCTTAGATTATATAATTGATAAACCACCGTACGCACAATGTGGAGGACGTGGGTTCGATTCCCACTTGCTACAGGTTGTCATTTAGTCAAGCTTTATTTTCCTTTAGCTTATTATTTCGAAATTTCAATGAAACATATAACAAATAATTTCACACTATACTACTTGTACCTTTATTGTCTGTTGTCTTTTTTTTCGAATGGCTGACTAGGAAACAAAACATCAAGCCTCTTGGACCTCCTTATTCTCCTCACTCAATAGACTTAACATGTTTGATAGTAGCGTGAAAGAAAAAAAAACCCACATTGTTGTAAAAAAAAAAAAGACGGCAAAATTACCTAGCATCATACCAAGGTCCCTCAGCGAGCAGTGAAAGGAGTACAACTTTCTCCAGGCGTTGTCGAAATACTCGGAAGATTTTCGTCTTGGTGCAGTTGCAAGAGGCGGCGCAAATTTTCTGACATTACGTGTATTTCTTATTTCACTTCCAGTCATTCGTGTATCGTTACAATAAATTTATATCGCAGTGAGAAATTCAGCACAATTACAAAATTTCAAATTTGTTTTCGCAAAGTCCAGTGAGATACACGGTCCAGTTCGGTTATGGTTAACGCTTTTTACTGCAATCCATCATACAGTCGACCTCCTTCTACTGTGTATTTTATAACGTCTGTACATTGTTTGTCGTCCATGTCCACTAACAGGGCGAAATGTTGCTGTTAGAACCTCGGTAACAGTGGAACAGGAATTTCTTTCGCGTAACTTGAAGTTATCGCGTAACAGGACTGACGTACTACTGTTTTTAAGTTACTTCGGTACATGAGGTTATTCTGTAAAATGAACACTGCTGCTTTTGCGCCCTGCGCCAGCAGGACCCCGTCAAGAAGGTAATCACCTCCTTTTGTACTGACACGCGGAAAACGCCAACGAACAACGGAAAAATAAAACAAAAGCAAGCACACGTAGTTCAATACTCACGCGGTCGGCGGTTTCGTTGTCCAGTAGCTCCACCTCGAGGAGATCCACATTACTGTAGTAAGGCTTGAGCATGTCTTTGTACTGCAGGGAACGAAAAAGAGAAAATTAACCAGACATCAATGGCTGCCGAGAGTCACGTTACGCGAATCGTTTTGCGGGTAGCTGGCTTATTCATCAAGGCGCACCAGATCTGGGCTACTTGGCCGGACAGGAATAAATCAGCAGGACGAAAGCAGGACATGCCTAAATGAAAGGAAGGAAGCGTATTGCCCCTTCGTTTCTTTATTCCATGTTCTATCGCCATGCAGTTAATCACGGCTACCTATTGTAGGGGTGTTTGAATGGGAAAACATTTTGAATCGAACACGAATATTCAAGAAAAAAAGCCCGCGAATATCGAATCAAATATTTGCTCATTTCTGAGCAAAGTGAATTATAATACTTGAGTGAAGCCCCTCTGAAAAAAAAAGAAAGAGAGAGAGAGAGGTCACAGTTTCGCGAAACTGGGAAACTGAATTGCCAGCGTGAATTGGAAAATACTCTGTCTGATTGCTTGGCGTGGGAACTAAAACATCAGAGTGCATGCTCGTGTACGGGCCCGCCCAATGCACCCACGAAACATCTAAGCGCCAATCGATATAAAATAGTTGCATCAGCCACCGGTATCAGTTCTCAGGCATTTCACGTATAGCAGACTTGAAGTGAATATGCTATGTCTACGCTAGCCTCCTGTATGAGGCCGATGGCGCTACTCAACACAGCGTTCACTGCGGTTGGTTAACTAGCAAGATACACACAAGTTTTGTGCTTCGGCATTGAATTTTTGGCATGTAAAGGAGTAATATCCGAAGGGGATCGCATAGTAAGAATGCGGCGGGTATTTCAAAAGACACAATTTCCGTAAGACGGGTGAGTGCGTCGTAGAGTACGGGACGAACAAGACGGTTCTCGTCCTCTTCTGTTGCGAGAAAAAAAAATCAGTAGCCTCTCCCCTGTCGAGGAGATGGGGGTAAGCGATGCCTGTCGTGTGTTTCTTCGGTGTTCCCCCGAACGAATTACACTGACGAGTACCACGTTGTGCTCGAACCACAACCGGTCACACGCACCGCAGCTGGCTCCGAAGTTCCGGTTGAGAAACTCGCGTTGAAACCTGGTATGTCATTGGCTTGTCGCCAATGACATGCCAGACGCATGCGCCAGGAAGGCCACCGAAGACAGCGGAGCCGGCTGCGCATGTGTACGTTCGGCTGTTCGACGTCCAGTTTGTCTTCTTTGATATAGCTCTGTTCTCTTGGACTCGCGGCGTATTTTTCCCGTTCCTGCTGCACTTCGACACGGTACTCCTGCGCTATTGGACCCCGGCAAGGTGGGAAATATAGAAAGTGTGCGCCAATTTGAAGCAATTTAGGCTTAGGACATGCACGGCAGTGCGCGTTGTGACGCAGTTAGCGAAAAACGGCTCGGCCGTTGTGGCGTGTTAGTTTTGCGTGAACTGAAGCTTACCGGTCCATGTGTGCGACGTTTTCTATGGGCCCCAACAGTATTGTACGTAACTTAGTTCGGTATTTTTTGGGCATGCTGACCGCACTGGCTCCAACGTTATTGTAACTTATTTCAGTACTTTCGGAAATATTTCTTTTGTACACGCTGGCCGCACAGGGCGTTGTGACGCAGTTAGCTACAGACATGTAGCGAAAGACCCGCCAGCCACTGTGGTGAAGTTTAACGTTGGTTAGTTTCGCGTTGACTGAATCTTACGGGGCCAAGCTTGTGACATTTTTCAGCCTGTGTTATGGCCACCTCTGTGTACGTGGCGTACCAATGCGTCGGCTGAGGCTAAGTGGTGTCGAAAACGAGCAGTCGCCTGTGTATTCGTGCTCTGAAAGAGCAGGAAATAAGGCCCGGGAATGGGGGAATGCTTGGAAATCAGATATTCTCGTCATATTTTATGTATGATATTGTTTGGGATGAGTCAGATGTTTTCTACGCCATGTTTGTAAAAGCGAATTGCTTTTGTTCGTAATGTCGCCCATTCAACACTTTCGCACGTTTCGCCTCTACACGCGCAGTTTTGCTATAAGGCCTAAATACCAGAATTACACATGCTTGTACTTTACTTAGCTTATGCCGTCCGGTGGGGCTTCATACGGGACCTACTGCTGCTTACCTGGTGCTACAATATTGGATGAACGTACAAAAATCCCGGAACGAGCATTTATATAGAGCAAAAAATAAACATTTCCTCCTTTCACACGGCTAGACTTGGCGCTCTTTAGCCAAAGATGCCATTGCGCCATTAAAACCCACCAATCATTTGACAAGGCGTCTTGCGTATTCTTCTTTATGAAATTTCACGTTGCACAGAGAACATATTCGATGGAGGCTTGTAAAGATCGCTCGCTACCATAACTATTTCAATAAAGAAGAAAAATAGAGCGTTGCACGTTTCTAAAACGTGAAGGCAAAAGCCTGCCAGCTGTGAAAGACGACGACGACGACGAACGCGCGAGCAGTGGCACGAGCGCGAAGGCACTAGTAGTATGGGAGCACTGGCATGATCCGCGGCATCGGAGCCAGCTATGGAAGATGACGACGACGACGAACGCGCGAGCATTGGTACGAGCGTGTCTCTGTGACCACGTGACGTGTACAGTCAGGCACGCACTAGGCACACCTTTAATAAGCCACAACCATGGAGCACCAGTTGCTTCAGGGAAGCGTGCTCGTCTCGCACTGCAGAGACCCGGGATCGATTGCCCCCCCCCCCCCCCCCCTTATTGAAATTTACCAAATTTTGTTCTCAAAGCTACTAATTTACTTTCTATACAGGAACCTCCCTGAGAAATGCGACGTCAATCCGAACAGCGCAGCTGTTAAAACTGGAGGAGAAACGTCTGAAGTCCGCAGAAAACTCCGCGCCGTTGCCTAGCAACAAGCAAGCCACATCTGCGCACCACTTGGCCCAACCTCGTCTAGCCGCGCAGGTGCCGAAGCAGTATCGATGACGTCAGCTCACATTGCCTAGCAACCGCCGGCGCAGGTGCGCGCTCGCTTCGCCCGACACAGACACGGCTCCGCCGAGCTCCCGCCAGCTGTGCGCTACTGCGCATGCGCCGTGACGTCATCCCGTCTGCTGCGCGCCGCCCGTAGACTGTGTAGCTTTCGCCACGGCTGGGTTCGACTGGCGCGCGCGCTCGCTTAAGAAGCGAGCGCGCGCGCCAGTCGAGCCCGGCCGTGCTTTCGCGCATACGTGTGCTTGGCTTCGCGAGGCGTTCCCAGATGCCACGGAGCTTATACAACCAATCAGCGGATTTAGCCTTGTGCCACTAGTGGAAGCTACCCCGATTTTTTTTGCGGCGTCGGCCATTTTTCTTCACGCCCCAGTTTCGCCAAGGCCACCGCCAAAATATACCCCTAAGGCTTTTGCCTTAAAAACGATTCCACACTAAGACAGCGTGCGGTTGAGCAGTAGAAGCAAAAAAGTGGTCGCAGTTTCACCTGAAAGGCGAAGCATCAATTGCGATAGCAAATTTGTAGAGAGCTATACGGAGTAATGATAGTAGCTTTATCAGCTGTATAAACTTGAACATGCAGCAGCACCGGCAACACGCAGAACTAATGTCGACGCCGTCGGCGTTTTGCCCGCGTTCGCACAAAATGCGTGCGGCGTTGCTGACTGTTGCCGCAGCCTCTGATATAAATAGGCACTTGGTGCCGCAGCTAAAAGTCACCTCCCTTCCCTCCCCCTCCCCCCCCCCCCCCACCGCCTTTCGCGCTTCGGAAGAAGGCGCGTTTGCTCTACATATATGGTGATTGTAAAGGAGGAAAGAGACGCCTACTTATTATTATTATTTGATTTGAAAACATATACACAGGAAAGAGAAAGCGAGAAGCAAAGGCTGGCAACTGCCACCAGAAGGGGCACAACGCCTGCCTACTCTTCGGAAAGGACGAGAGAAGCATAGAAGGAAAGATAGGAAGGAGGGGAGGAAGGAGGAAAGGAAGAGCGAGATGACAAATCTCAACGAATAAAGTAAAACATACAGTAGGGCCCGTCCCTGCAGGTCAAGCTACTAAAGAATGTAAAATAAAAGAAATAGTTGCTGGGTTACAAACGACGCCTACTTCTGCAGCCCTTAAGGAAGCACGGCGCAGAACGCGCGTTTGTTCTCCGCTGTGGGTTCACTCCCCGTGAAAGAGCGCGTCCCTCGCGCCCTTTCACTCGCACACACAGCGTTCGGCGGCGCGCGGCGTTTGGCGCTGAGCCGTGCTCCCTCAAGGGCTGCAGAAGATAGCGCCAACCTTTCCCTTTCCCTCAAGAACGCGCGGCGACGATTTCAACTCCATTGACGTCATACGGAACCTCACGGCAACGGCGACGGCGACGACGACGGCGACGCCGACGGCAGAAGTCTGCTTTGGAGTGTCCATAAATTGCTATCGCAATAAAACAAATGGTGCGCCGATCGGCGTAACGCGTACCAGTTAGGGTTCGAGACGCGCGAGCCCAAAACCGAAACCGGAAGTGTGGTTGACGGTTTTCACATCAACCGCTTCGGGCGCTACAGTCTATTTGGCCGCTGAGCTCTACGAGTGTGTCCGCTCTTGTTGAATGTATGTTTCTCTATCACAAGGTTTCCTTGATAAAACCACAAAGAAAGGAATTCAACAAGAGCGGACGCTCTTCTTGAATTCCTTTCAACAAGTGCCCACCGGCCAAATCGATTGCAGCGCGCCAAGCGGTAGTTATTAATACCTGAACCACACTTCCGGTTTCAGACGCGTGCGTTTTGAACGCAATTTGCACGCGTTACATGGGCGCGCTCATCGGCTTTCTTTTTATTTTTATTGCGATAGCAATTATATGGACACTCTAAAGCGGATTTCTGCCGTCGCCGTGGGGTTCCGTATGACGTCAACGGCGATGAAATCGTCGCCGCGCTCCGGACGGTGTATGTAGTAGTGATTTTATTGAAGAAGAAAAATGACGCTTATTTCTGCTGCCCAATAGGGAGCACGGCGCAGCGTCAGGGGAAGGGGAAAAAGGAGATAAGGACGGTGTATGTGCGAGTGAAGGGCGCGAGGGACGCGCGCTTTCAGGGGGGGGGGGAGGAGGGGGACGCACGTCGGAGAGCAAACGCGCGTTCTGCGCCGTGCTCCCTGAAGGGCTGCAGAACTAAGCGTCTCTTTCCTCCTTGATTACAATAACCATATATAAAGAGCAAACGCGACTTTTCCGTCGCGCGAAAGGCCGTGGGGGGACGGGATCGAGAGAGGTAGGGGAGGCAATGTTTAGCTGCGGCACAAAATGCGTATTTATATAAAAACGTTGCGAGGCTTTCCGACGATTTCCGACGCTGCTCGACGAGTGTCCCATTCTGATCTCGTCGAAAACCTCCGAGCCGCCCCCAGAGGCACCGGCAACAGTCACCAACGCCGCGCATGTTCGGTGCGAACGCGGGCAAAACGCCGAGGGCGTCGACAACAGTTCTACTGCATGTCCAAGTTTATACAGCTGATAAAACTACTATCCGTACTCCGTATAGCTCTCTACTAATTGGCTATCGCAATTGATGCTTCGCCTTTCGAGTGAAACAGCGGAAATCTTGTTCAATTAAAACAGTCAGAAAAACACCGCGCACGCTCCAGAACCACCGGCTAGTCATCTACCAAAGCCTCCATAGTTGCACCGGGAATCAGCCAGGACGTTGTCCAAACGTTTCTTTAATACGCGAAAGATTCATCATAAGCGAATAGATGCGATACAAATTCAGTGCGAGCACATTCCTTTTAACCCAATAGTCACCTTTATTGTAAAGCTGCGCACTATATGTTCGAAATTACAAGCCATATCATAGCACTAAATTGGCAGTTTCGCCCATAGAGCGAAAACATTCAAAGCGTTAGCAATCTGGCGATAGCAAGGTTATATGGATGCAGCGTGAACAAGAACGAGCACTTGTTCCGTTCGTGTCTCATTTTGCGCCTAGTATATTGTCGGAGCACTATATCCAATTAATCCTATTCCAACGAGCACCGACGTCGCAGACTGTCGGAACAATCGCATAATTACCATTGTAAATATTTGGACACTCAACCCGCGTTCGCGCCGTCGTCGCCGTGATGTCCCGGTATTGACGCGCATAAGCGGTCCGGGCGTAGAGGTATAAAAGGCGTATCAGTGCCGTAGAAGGTCGGCCAAGGCGCGCACTGCATTTGGCCGCAAAAGCGAGGAAGCCAAGTAGACGCACTGTCAGGCTCCGCTGCTGGCATAAGCGGCGCGCACAAATAGCGTTCTTGCTGATCAGCTGTGTGCATATGGCACACCGAGGTGCATACAACAGTCTGAGTAGAAGGGACAGTAAACGTCAAGCTAAAGCTGATCATTTCGTTGGCCGCTGACCAACGACTGTTTCTCGTCAGTCTCATCTTGCGCACCATCGAGGTGGAACGTCGGTGACGCAGCTGCCGGCATTTATCACCGCGTCAGGCCGGATTCACGCAGCCGTCAAAGGCACCGTCCGGTCACTGTCACGGCACCGGCGTCCGTCATGAAAGAGTGTTTTTTCGCCGGTTTTTATTTTAAAGAAAGTTCCATTTTCACCCGAAAGGCTAAGCATCGATTACGATAGCAAATTAGTGAACAGTTACACAAAGTAAGGACAGTAGTTTTATCAGGCGTATTGGCATGTAAACATTGGCATACTAACTAAATTAACAAGCGTGGTGTCAGGCGTGCACAAGCAAACATGAACGCAATCTCACTGGATGACCGCGGAAACTCCCTGTCAAAACACTGGAGTGCAGCGACCGAATTGAGGTTCGTGCCGGCGCTCGCGTCAACGTGATTTTATCCGCGAAAACACAGGAAGGGCGGACTCTGCACCCGCGCAGAGGCTGTGAAGATACAGTCGCGCGGGCGGGCGCTCGCGGCGCAGGTGTCGTGACGGTGTAGTGACGGTGACGGAACGGGGCATTTGATGGCTGTGTGAAACCGCTCTCAGCGTCGCGCGACGCCTGGTATCTGTCAGGGCACTGTTCGTGCTGCCAGGGCCGCTGTGTGGTGCTGCGCAGCAACCGTTGTCTCGCATGGAGCGTCCCGCCATGTCGCCTGCGCGTGTTGTTATAACACCGCGCAAGTCGCTCGAGTTCACCACTGAAGCGTGCAATCACTTTCAATGCTTTGCCTTCGGGGAAAAAAAAACGCGCGGTGCATCGCTCACGCCCATGAAAGCCCTATAACCCTGCGTGAAGGCCTCGAATGCGCCATCGATGGCGTTACAGCGCGACGGAAGTGGCAGCGTGAGAGGGCCCGGTGTGTCCGTGTAATTGTTACGGCAATAAGATAATGATAATAAGGGCAGTGTTGCCGAAAAGTTTCCGCGGCGCCAGCGCCACAACGGTAGACAGGAACTGCAGTGGAGTACAGTGCAGAATCGCAGTGCTGCGCACGGTGTCATTTGTAGTGAAAAATTCAGAGGTGATTTCGCGGTACATGCGAAATAAATGCGTTAGAATTACGTGGGGCCTCTTGCAGGTCTCAGCTCACTTGGCAAACGTGCTCACGCCTCTCTGCCTCTTGGAGGAGCGAAATAAGTTCAACTGACAAAGGTCGGAATCAGAACATCGTCAATCGCGGTATATATACAAGCTCTTCCGAGCTCTCCTATCGCCCCCCTCTCTCTCTCTCTCTCTCTCTCTCTATATATATATATATATATATATATATATATATATATATATATATATATATATATATATACAAGGTCTTCTAAGGTCTTCACCACTCTACCTTTACGCGCGCGCGCGCGCACACACACACACACACACTGACATACTTTGATACTTCCCACTTTGACAGCAATAACATCGATTCGTCACTGAAGTCCACAGCTTCGAACGGAGTCTGCTGTGTTCGCATAAATACGACACATATTTATATACATTTGAAGCTTTTATATTCCTTGTGCCATAGTGGCACATACAACATTCTGAAGGATTGGCCGAGAATGGGCGCATAGCCATTGGCCCAAGCATGGCATCACTCAAACAAGAGGAACGTGGTTTGAAATTCTATGGAGCCGTTGGATATGACGCACTTTTCCACCAAGAAGCCTACTACCACTTCCCTCGATTTCGGACAAGATTGCTCTATAATCTTCATCCAAACATTTCACCGCAAAAGAAGGGAAACGTACAGAATCAGCCCCAGCGTCATCGCAGTTTTACCACGGAGTAAGCCTTTTAGTCTGCAACTTGAAAATGTAGAAAACTATAAATATAAGATTGACTTTTTATTGAGCACAAAACGGACAATGATTTTACTGTTTGTGATATATGACACTAAGTATCACCCCAGGGACACATTCGGGCGGTCCCTGTATAAGCGAACCTGTGTATACCTGACGACAATCTGTCGACAAAGTTGTCGCCAGGTAGTTTACGTCGATATGATCTGTATGGCCCTTCTCTGTCTCTTAGTTCTTGTTGTTTCAGTGTGCAATATAGTATTTTCACCGTTGCAAAGCGGAGCTTCACGGCATTCCTAATTTTACTGCGGACATGCCGCTAAACGGACACGAAGAAGTCGCTAAATATCCGCTAAATTTTACTGCAATGTCGCTAAAATTGTCGCTAAAACTGTCGAGTGAATCTTTCTTAATGTAGATAATTTGAACACCATATATATATATATATATATATATAGATAGATTGCGTAGGTCATTTATTAAAACAACTGACGTTCATCTATGGCCCCGTTCAGAATACGAATACACCACGCATTCTGGAGAAGGGTGTAGAAGGCTTTTGCATTACTTAAATATTTACAAAAAAAAAGATGGTGACTGCCGAAATTGCGGGTTTACCTTCCGATTGTAAGGTGCCAAATTCAGAAAAATTCAAGCGTGCATGAGTAACCCAATTTTCCAAAAAAAAAACGTGCTGCGCACAGGTTTTGTCTGAGAATTTTTTAGCACTTGACACTCGTGAAAGGAGGCCAAAGTTTTTCGACCACGCCCTTCGTCATAATATTACGACATTGATGACAATTCCACGACTAGTCAAACACTGCGTTGTCGTCCTTCGGCCCATTTGAAAGCCGTGCGCAGCATTTATTTGCTTGAAAGCCGTGAAAAGGGGAAGTGGCGCGTTCAGTCTCACGTGAACGAGCCCAGCCGCTCGGATAACGTACGCCCTTCTAGATCAGAGCAAAAATATGTACTACATGCAGGGAACAAAATTACGGCTGATCTGTCTTTTAAGGCGAATCTATATATGGCTAGGATCTGATGGATCGTCTCCGGTGACATAGACCAACAATGTGGGCCGATCCCGATGATTGTGCAGAAAGGGTCCAAAGTGCAATGGCACGTATACCCCTGTGGACTACGGGTGACGGCTATATATATATATATATATATATATATATATATATATATATATATATATATATATTCGGGCGGCGGTTATACATCGGTGCATGTATAAAGTACCTTACCACAGGTGATGATGGAATGGCCCATTGTTATACCACCATATCCCTCGCCACCGCCGATGCCTCTTTCACAAGTGTCGCGACACTCGGCGGCGGCACTTCCCACCAATCGCTGCGCCCCTTCGTCTCGTGACGTAGGGATCGCGCTAGCTCTGTTATCAGCGGTTGCCCTTTGGACTTGCTATGGGACGGACGCGTGTAGTTCGCTCGGAGGAAGAATAGCGGGAATTGAAGGAGCGCCACCGCGCACAGACGCGCAAATGGGCGCGAAAACGACGTGAAGCCGCTAGGCGCCAGCTTCGCCGGACTTTCCTCTTCACAGGGTGGAAGGGCGCTGGAATTTTTTATTATTGACCTACTTTGTTGAATGTTTTGATAGCTTAATTTACTCATACGCGCTTCTGAAATTTCACCAATCGAACATATTTAATGAAAATCTAGCACCAAGTGAGAGAATACACATCCCAACAAGTTTTTATAAAGCAAAAGCATGCGCTTAGAGAGCACCATTCGGTTAGAAAACATGAGCGTGTTAGAGTAATTTACTGTCGCAGAAGTGGGCTATAGACCTGCCGGTCCCGACGTGGGACTATAGCCGGGCGCGCGACGAGTTCGTGTCCTCGCCGGACCTCCAATAAAGTTCGTTCACTCACTCACTGTCACGTTCCATAGGCGATAAGCCCTAGCAATGCCGCATTGTTCAGCTATAAGGAGCGCCACTGTACCATCAGCTACACTCGACGAAAGGGGTGTTGGCTCTTGGGAAACCTGATCTGCGGCTGGTTCGACGTGCCAGGTGCTACGGAATCTACTTGATTTTTGGTTCGCACGTGTTTTCGGAGATCGGAGTACTTGGACGCAAGCACATGTCTACAATGTTTACAATACGCAAATTTAGCCATTTCCTTCGTCGTCTTGCAGTGGAGCCCGTTGCTTAAAAGTGGGTCCTTAAGCCACTGCAGGTCTCTGAATTTCTAAGCATATTTCACTTTCGGCATCTACCCACCGCGCGATCGCGTGGACGAAAGCTATACTGTAGCTCTCACCAAAAACTTTGTATAGAAAAGCGAAACTGTGGCTCTTCCAACGTAATTTCGGAAGCATTACGACACCTGGTGGGGCGAATGAAAATAATGGAAAGCAGCGATCGACCTTCGTGAGTAGAGGACACCGTTGCACCATTGCGGTCAGAGGGCCCACGTGCCGCGTAAATCCAATTTCGGATGTCTACTTCTGGCTCGTTATTATTCTAGTGCATTCTAGAAACTGTTCTTCAAGGAAAGTTTCTCAACTTCGAAGTCGCAAAACGTCGCGACATTACGTGCTAATGTCGCCGAAAGAAGTCGGCAGTCACTAAATAGAAGCAAGAATTGTCGCTAAACGAACCCAAAAGTTGCCAAATTTAGCGACAAAATCGCCTAAATGGCCACACCGGCGCCTAGATTCCAGGGATAGCGTTAGCCCAGCGGCCTAGAGCTTGACCAGGTCGATCAGTGGACATGGCTTGGAGCAAAGACGACGTTTAATTAAACAAGACGTTTAATTACATCGTTACGTAAAAAGCGGTCAGCTTTACAAGCCTCTCGCGAACGAAAGGCAAAGGCGAAGCGCAGGCTATTTCCAGAGAACGCTCGTTTCAGAGGGAGCAAATCGTCGCCTTATGAGCGCTCGGTCGTCACGTCTGGGGAGGTCGCGTCGCTCCATGGAGGAAGGAAAACTGTGAGGGATCATCACGGCAACGCAGCCAGCCTTGGCAAGCGAATTGTCCGCGAAGCCACTCCCCTTTGGCTTTCTGACTCGCAGTATCGGCTCAGAGGGTCACCTCTGAGACCCTGCGTATCGTCCGGGAATATTTAGTTGCCCGTATTTTTTTTTATCGATGCGCACTTGTTCGGCTGCGTTGCCTGCAGAGCGAGATAATCAAAACCGACCACGTGCTCTGATGTGACGATGACGGGTGAGGCCGATACGTTTGCGTTCTATCGTCTTGCGCCATGTTCGACCCGCTAAGCACGAGTTCATATAAACGCTGTCGAGTCGGGCTGTCTGAGCCCGACTTTTGACTCGATCCGGCCCTGTCGGGTTCGTAGCCTGTACAGACACTTATGCGCGCGGGCACGCTCGTTCAGGACCATCTCCTCCACACACGGGGCTTTCGACGCTTCGAACCGTTCCGACTAAATTGTCGATTCTTCGTCATGCAAAGTACTGTGGAATTTACTTTGCCAGGAACGAACGCGGATAAAACTAACGTCCAAAATAGTCAGCACGGCTGTACTCAGTTCAGCGTCGCCAGATAAGCCATCCTTCAAATTTTATTTCAGCATTTCGGGCACTTTCCATGGCTTTCAAGGAGGTTTCAAAAACACACGTTCGGCTGAGACGGAGAAAACAAAACGTCACTGACGGTATATGCTCGCCGTCCGTCGTTGTCGCGGCATTGCCGCTCGCGATTCTTCAAAATTAAATTGCTTCAAAATTAAATCTGTCCGTCACGAAAGAAAATGAATGGCTCATAGCCCTTTAAGCAATGGCTCACACCACCGTAAAAGCGGCCTCCCCCATTACATCGACAGAAGAGAAGTGAAATTCGACGCTGGAATTATGAGCGGCCACTGAACCAGCTGTGGAAGACGACGACGAACGCGGGAGCAGTGGCACGAGCGCGTTCGCACGGTTGCGTTGAGGGGCGCCAACGAGCCAGCTGTGGAAGACGACGGCGACGCTCGAGCCAGTGCTGATGATGATAGTTTGTGCGTACAGGTGACAGACGGACGAATCGGCTAGCCGTGTACAGCTTCTCTATAAAAACAACTTTTTGAAACCTCATTGAAAGGATTATGCACTCACATTACGATCTTGGCAATGTATTGCGATCAAATTACGCCACTATAAGACGCAGCGGGCGTTGGCTGGTTAGTGTCGCGATTCGTGCATGGTCACGAACGTGTGCAAGGCGTCCAGATGAACGCGCTCGGAACGCTCTACGTGAAGCGACACGCAGCGCTGAGCATGGCTCAACTTGGCTTCCTACTGAAATGCGCGTATATTTGTGCAGCGTTCGTTGTGCTGCTAGAGCAAACTATGCAACATATTACCGTCATCAAACTTTCCCGCTTTCTTGAACCGACATTTTTTTTGCCTTCCTTCCTGTATGTCTATACGACTTGCACGCACCAAACATTATATGCCATAGGGCAAACTTTTGAACAAATCCAAAACAATACAAAAGAGGATATGTTCGCGTTTGTTTTCTTTTAAAGCTGCTCCCATTCAAGTAACGCCCCAGTTGGGGCCCTTAAATGTGAAATAAATGATGAGGCTGCATTGCCTGATCTGTCAGAGAGTCTTTGAGCAGACGCCGCAGAGACTCGAGCTTCGCCCTCGGCATTGCCGAAGGACCGATGAAAGAATGACGACGTGCAAGTAATACTCGATAAAACGCGGTAGCTATTAGCTCACGCTGCTGGCCTTTTTTGTTTTGTTTTTTTTTCCGCAGGCACCGCGCATTAAGCTAAGCAAGCACGAATGCTCATAAACTCGGAACGACCACTAAATTGCAAACCACTCACCATGGGGCGATGGTCCGGATGGAACAGGATATGGCCGTTCTTGTTGATCATAAATGAGTAGGAGTTGACGCCAAGCTGCGGCATAGCGTAGAGAGCAAAAGAAAATAATAATAATACATATACAATGTCGTCAGTGAGTGAGCGTGTATAATGGAATCTGAAGAGGTTGGCCAGCGACACGCCTAGCAAGTTACTCCAAGCGAATGCGACGATAAATGAAATGACGCACACAGGACATACAACACTTAGGGCACACGTAACATATAGCAATAAAGTAGCTCGCTGAGACCAGTGTCTCTCACAAAAAACAACCAGTGTAGTGCTTACATAACTGCTGAATACCCATAAACAGCTGGGGCGACACGAGGGGTCAGAATAAATATGGGACCGTTAACCAACGCTACCGAGAACTTCCATGCCCCTCACAGTAGTATGAAAACTTATAATCAAGGTCAGTAAAGGCTTATAATTAGACATAACCGTCCACGATGCGTCGCGTTACAACGGTTTGGTCAGGGCCCCTATAGTTGGTTGAGAAGCGCAAGGTGCACGCTTTTCAATATGCTTGCTTCACTTGACTTTCGAGTGACTTGCGATACGTTCTTTGGGAAGAGTAGTTTATACCACATTTCGAATTTCCTCTATGTTCCCATGACCTATTCATGCTTGTGTCATTCTCGCAGTCCTACAACTTTTGAGTGCGAAGCACTTTAGGGACCCGGGCTGTCGGCGTGTAATGCGATCTCATGTCGTCGTGGTCACGCGCGAAAACAAGTTCTCAAGTGCAGATTTGATCAAAACCGGTTAAAAATAAACTGACGTGATTCAGAATAATTTAAAAGCTAGGAATACTCGTGAATTATTAGACATATTTAACCGAAATTCCTTAAAATCGCTTCTAACTATCATCAGGAAAAGCGTTCGCTCCATGTGCGTGGCGGTTTCCCACCAGTTGTGCCTTAGCACACGTGTCAAAACGGATGATGGATTGCAAAACACAAGATAAACACAAGAAAAACACAAGGGAAACACCGGCCAATCACTGCTTCGCACTTCCCACGTTGAGTGGAACTGCATTACCGCCGAGTTTACCAAGGCCACTGTCCCGGACCGGCACCCAATTTTTTTCCCTTTCTCTTTATTGTTCTCCGTGATAAACTGACTTGCTGTGTTAGTGCCTTGCTATTTCGTTATGTTTAGTTTGCGCCCGCGGTTATACATCTGGCAATTGGCTTCGAAGTGATCGTTTGACTTCGTGTGCCGATTATCCAATGCCATTTCTTTTTAAATTTTCACGCCGCACGTGTTATCACACGTGCAGTATAGCTTATCGCAAACGGCTGCCTTTGCCCTCGTGGCATATGCAGTACGTAAAACGATCGAGCAGGTCTGGGCGCCGTCGTTCGGGAAAACATTTACGGGCCGAAATCGCGATAAGGCCGCGAGTGGCCACGCTACATTCTATATTTATTCGTATTTTATATTCTGACCCCGATAGCCAACCGGGGGTCGCCCAATTCTGGGCATTGTCAAAATCCGTCGTATTGCCGAATTCACCATCGCTTTAGCTCCGATTGGCCCAAAGTGCTGCGACAGCACTCTGATTGGCTCAAAATGCCGCCATTACTGAATTGGACAGTACGACTCAATTCGATGACGATGTACGATGTACAAAATAGCACCTCCCCCCCCTCGGTCTTGAATTCTGCAGCTACCGCTTGGCGACCCTCGCGCAGCCTGCAGCCGGCCGCGCGCTACTACTCTAGAAAAGCGCGATTCGCAATGTACGCCTGTGCATTTTTGATTGAACCCTGCGTTATGAAAAAAAAAATGCTACAGAAATTCTGAGAATTGTCTACTAATGCGTAAGCATTCTTTGGCTCGGCTCCTACTTCGCTTTTGCTTACTTATTTAGCCAGCTTATGCATGTCTACTCATCACTACCAACCATATACTATTACACTGTTATAACGATTACATGTGTTAACATGAAATTATTCATTTATTTGGCAGATATACCGTCTCAACTGAGCCGAAACGCCAACACAACCGTTTTTTTTTCTTTTGCCACACCGCAGCTTTTTTTTTTCATTTTTTAATTTTTCTTACAACCTTGCCGCGGCGACGATGACGTAATCAGTTTTTTTTCTACCACTGCCAATCATCTGCCATTACAATATCATAACGATTACACGTGCTAACTTCTTTATTTTGCTCTTTTTGTGTTGCGACCTTGACGCGGCGACGGTGACGTATCCAGTTTTTTTTTTTGTTATTTCTAAGGCTACCAACCATCTACTACTACACTATTATAACGAATAAATGTGTGAATTTGACAATTTATGGATTTATTTTGCGGATATAAGGCGTCACGGTACGGACAGATATTGCTGGGCTACTCGTCAGAGAATGCTTGCGCATTAAAAATAAATATAAGTAAAGAAGTAAACTGAACTTCGACGAGCGCACGGCAATGACAGAACAGCACTTAGTTGCTCACAATCCACACAAGCGCTTACCTTGAAAGGATGGGCGACCTTCTGGAATTCCCGCAGCGGCACATCGATGCCGACGACGCCGAGCAGGTTGGCGGTTCCAGCCTGCACCAAAAGACAAAATTTAACAATACAGCGATAGGAGTTATCAATCAGTCATCATTGCGAACGACAATTACCAGTCACAAGCGCGCTGCCAATAACTGAGTTGTAGTCGCATTTCCTGAGGTCGTTTTGCAAGATGTTCCGATCCAGCCAGAGCCTGCACCGGCGCAAAATGCTTTTCCGAGAGATCACTGGGATGACGTCGTCGGGTAGTTTTGGTCTACCAACTAAATTGAAGATTTTGCTTACCAGAAGAAGTAAGTCGACCGACCTACCAAACGTTCTTCGTGTGTTACGTTGATGTTCGTATGCAATGCAAGGTTGGAAGCTTGGGCGAATTGGTAGAGGCGCATATTGACGATGTTCACAGCGCACTCATACAGTGAAAACTCGTTGATACAGTTCTGCGTAATACGTTTTTTGAGATGATACATTCCCCCCCCCCCCCCCCCGATAATACGATTTAGTTGAATAATACGTTGAATGATACGATTTTCGGAATCATACGGTTTATTTTCCGGTTCCCTCGAAGATCGTAACAGCGAGATTCCACAACGAAAAAAAAGGACAGGTGAAAGGAAAAGAGCGCTTGAAATTTTCCCACCTGCTTGAAACGAGACAGGTAACGTACATCCGTCGCTTTTTCTTGCCTTGCTTTCTTTCCACCAGTGATATGATCAGTTCTTTAATAAAATAGCATTAGTTGGACATCAGCACACTTTCACTCTGCACGTCCTTTTTTCTGTCATATGCGTCCGCTGAGAACGCCATCAAGGTTCGTACAGGACTCGCAATTTTATAGGCAGCCAGCGAGCCTTGTTAATTTTCTCGGGTCTTGTTAATTCTTTCTCAATAAAGATAAACTACATTATATTCTAAAGGAGCCAATGACTGACCCTGGAGAGTTTCGACAACTTTCACTGCGTCACAACGGCCAAATACGAAACAATACTTTCGAACCCATGACGCCACACTGACGCATCAACGCTGGCATTTCAGCGGGAAATTCAAATTTAAAAAGTGAAAGCTTGGACCTTGATATTTTTTTCTAATAACGACCCAATAGGCTGCAAGTTTATTAGAAATAGAGTTTGGAAATAATACTTTAATAAGTCTATGCCCATTGACGTTTTTTAGTGTCCTTCCAACAACCCCCCTAATCCTTGTGGTTCAAGAATCATGACAGTATACTTACAGTGTCGTTGCTGGTGTTGTACACAGGGGCCGCCACTGTTGTGTACAGCGGCGGATACTGCAGACAGGGTGGAAAGCGACAGAGGGCGCGCTTTAATACGGAAACGGAGAAAGCTTCCGTCACGATCACACTTCCCATTACATAACAAATTATCAATTGCGCAAAAATCTGGACGATTGCGACGCGGCTTTAATAGAGGGGCAAGACATCTAGTCTTGCCCCTCTAAAGAACAAGGACAGGCTAGAACGCTCGACTGTTTAGCGTCCCCGTTTGTGGGAACCTATAACCCGTACTCCGCATTACGCGTGAGGTGTTTCAAAAATTAAGGTTAATTGTTACCGCACGCGCACTACGGTGCGGTACTAATTAAGCTTAATCGGTAAAGCACCGCACGCGGGTAAAGCGGAGGACGTGGGTTCGCCTCGGACCTGCGGAAAGTTGTCTTGTCCACCTTCGTTTCCCGTCAAGCCTTATTATTTCTACATTTACAATTAAACGTAGTAACCCACTTCCCTACGCATTCTGTGGCTTCAATGGTATATCGCATGGCTCTGACGAATATGAATATCGAGCCCCTCGGATTCCTTTACTCCTCTCGGTAAACTTTCAATGGAAATAATTAATTTGCGCCTGGATGGGCTACACTATAGGCAGTCTTCACGTGACGTCACAGATTCGGCTTATCACAGTGAAAGTGAAAGTGCGCGAACATGACGGTCATAGTGACGTCATGGGCACCATATTATCACGCTTGCATTGTGCCGCTTTCTTGCAATGACTGTTTTTCACCGCATGATCACAGTTATCGATTTGTCGCTCGGTGCAAGACGCGCCCGTCGCCTTGTGACACTTCTCGCTTACGCAGTTTCTCGAAGCGTTAGCGCCCAAAGATGGCGGACGCAATGACGTCACTGCAAACCACCTACAGACAAGCTTCACGTTTGTAAACAGGAAAACCATGATTTCGCAAGCACGCAAGCTCACGTGCAGAATGAGATGAGAAACACTTTTTTTTTGCGATTTGTTGTCGGACCACTTAATTCGTGGCTGCTATAATCTGTACCTTTCAGCAACACGATACACTCTGAAAATGTTTACCCCATTGAGGGTGTTTGCTTGCCACACGGGTAGCACCCCTACCGTTAGGGCCTTACAAAAATTTATAGAGGACGACCACGGAGCTCTAACTAGACGTGTGATGACAAAAGGCGGCTTTGAAAACTATGTAATCATTCTGACAGCCTTGGGCGCACAAAAATACCCCACAGGAGAATTTCACTGGGATAGACCTGAAACTTTATTTAATGAACTTTTTATGTCGCTTGTAGCAGCTATAATTTTTTTCTTGCATGAGAAATTCGGCAAACAAGATGCCATCATTGGGCCCCACCAACAATTTGATCTGACCCCTTAAATGGGAGAGCTTCAGCCATGCGACAACCAAACACCCTTTATACACCCATAAAGGCGTAAAAAATGTTTAGAGTGTAAAAGGCTCACAGCAAATCGAATCACGTGCGCCAGCCAGAACTAGCAGATTCCCAGTATAGATAGCTTGCACGTGACTTCACGGACGCATCTTTTCACCGTGCTGGGTCACAAACGTGGCGCCTAGGATGACGTCAGTGCAAGCCATCTATAGGCAACGGTACACAGCTATGCGCGTGACGTCGTCATGTTGCGGAGCAAGTGCACATAGTGTAAGCAGGACGCACTTTTTTCTTGGGCGGCCTTCGCAGGGCCTCGGCCTGCGAGGAGGAGCGGGCGTGGCGCCTCAGGGTCGGCGCGTCGGGCTGGTCGGCGCCCACGTATTCGGCCGAGGTGTCTTCGCTCACGAGAAGGGCGTCTCCGTCGCCGTAGTACGAGGGCTCGGGGTCCTTCTTGCGGAACAGTCGCTGCTGCAGGATCAGCTTGCGAACCTGCGCCTTCTCGCGCTCCTCCCACAGCCAGTCGGTCAGCTTGGGCTCCTGCGCCCGAGAGCGTACGTGTGCGCGTGTTGTTCGATGGCCGCGGCACATCGGAAGAAAATTGGGAGAGGAGGGTCGGGGGAAAGGGAGCAACACCGAGGCACCATCACCTTCGTCAAAGGCCGTGGCCGCAATGACGCACCGCTGTTCTGAACGGAGTATAAAGGGTGTTCTGAACGGAGTATAAAGGGTATTTCACGTAACTTTGGCCAAACTTTAAAAATGTGAATTTGCTACGTAGCTGGGTTGAACCAGGGTAATGTTGTTCGCGATGTTGTGGAGATGCTCAGATCATTTCTTGCATTCCGCCTAATAACATAATGAGCCCTAATTCATGAACTTCTCAAATGTTATAGTTAGATGAATAGTGCCAATGAGAAAATTGCGGAGCGACATGAAAAAACGCCCGATACAGCTTTCTGTCGCTCAATACGTGGTACATAAAGGTGTTTTGCCGAGCGTGAAAGTCGCCCGCGAATACACGCAAAGTGCCACGAGCAGGCCGGTCGCGCGGCAATATTGAAAGTCATTGGAGAAGGAGAGAGAGCACCGCAAGGGAGATCTTCGATTGCCTATAACTCCGCTTCTGCTGAATGCATTGAAGTAGTCTTTGCTGCACAGTATTTATGAAATAGTGCACTTTAATATCAAGTGCATTTCCCGCCTTCGATAAAACGTGTTGCAGGGAACCCTTTAAGGAAAGCGTACAGTTATGTCCTGTCCGTTTTCTGTCATTGAGTCGAGCTACGTAATTCAACTACGTAATGGACGTCTTGGGACAACAGAAACCACGAATTTTCTCTACCTGTAACGTCCCTTCTTTATAGCGGCCGGCTCTTGGGACAACGCTATTGAGCTAGGGGAGAGAAGGCGTTCCATAACCAACTTGAAGGAATAATTCTCGTTTACAGAAGAAACAGATAGAAAGAATAAAGAGGGCACGAATGAAAGAGGGCGGAAGGAAAGGAGGGGGGAAGAAAACAAGGAAAGAATGAAGGAAGGAAGGAATGAAAAAAATGAACCAAGAAAAACAAGAAAAAAGGAGGAAGAAGGAATGCAAGAAGTGAAGAAAGAAGGGAACCAAGGGAAATAAAAATAGAAAGTAAGAAAGATGTGGAAGGAAGGAAATAAAGATGTGAGGAATATGGGAAACATAGAAGCAAGGGAGGAAGTAAGAAAGGAAAACAGGTGAAAAGAAAGAAATCAAAGAGGGAAGGAAATAAGGGATAAATTAAGGACGCGAGGAAGCAAATGAAACAAGGGGGTAATTCAGGAAGCAAGAAAAAGAAGGAACAAAGAAGGAAAGAAAGAAGCAACGCACGAAGGAAAACAGGAAGAAAGGAAGGAAAAAAGTAAGAGAAAGTGAAAAAAGGAAAGTGAGAGAGACAGGAAGAATAAAGGCAACGAAAGAAAGGAAGCCAACGCGGGAATTCAAGGACAGAAAAAAAAAAAACGTTGAACGACAAAGAACGAGGCCAGAGAACGCAGCAGCAAAGCGAACAACCACACGGGACGGCGCGATGACGGAGATTGCTGCAGTAAAGGCAGATGCGCGTTTCTAGCCGCGTTCGTCACCTTTTCGACGCCCAGAGCACACAAAGGGAAAAAACGGGCAGAGGGTGGGAGGGGAGAGGAGGACAGCGGGGACAAACGGCGGGGAAACAGAGCTCCCCATTCTGCGTTTCCGGTTTCTCCTTTCGCAACCATCCCAATCTCGCCGCGCACGCTGACAATAGGTCTGCGGTGGAGGCCACAGAACGAATCAAGACAGAGACACGAAAATGTGAGAAAGAAACGCGAGAATCTTTCAGAAAGAGAGAGAGAGAGAGAGAGCTATGGAGGAAAACGAACGTGGTGACTGAACAAAAGAAACCCGTGTGTGTGTTGAGTGTGTGTGTGTTTGTGTATGTGTGTTTGTGTGTGTGTGTTTGTGTGTGAGAAAGATGGGTACCAGTATCGTAAACGATTCGCGTGTTTCAGGCTGGCTAACGTGGTGGCGAACGTAGTGATTGAACGGAAGGAACGTGTGTGTGTGTGTGTGCATCCGTGTTTGTGTGTGTTGGAGAGAGAGCGAGAGAGAAATGTGTAAGTTTCTTAAACGCCTCGCCTGTTTCACGCTAGGGCGCGCAGTACGAAGGCGTCTTCTCAGGTGTACGGGCGGTAAACTTGTCGATTCGCGCCCCAAGATGGGACAAAGAAACGGAGGCAAAACGGCGGACCCCAGAGGGAATCGTAAACTATAGGCGCGAGCGCACCTGCATGCTGTATGTCATTGCATTTTTGCTTATTCAAGGGCACTTTCTTCACCTTGCTTACTGTATGGGCTACCATGCTGTTGGAATACAAGTGTTCCAGTAAGGAAAAAAAGAAAGAAAAAGAAGCGTCGCCGTCAAGTTTTACGCTGGGCCGCAAGCCGTTTCGCAACGCAGAGACTAAAGGGCGAGGCGGCTACGGTCGGCGAAACGGGAAAATTACGATCGAAGTATTTGAGAAATCGAAGCTGTGGTCGGATCGCATAGAGGGCCCCCCGTGAGTCCTTTATGCGTACGTGCGACAACGGCGACTGTTTGGAACTTGTTAGTTTTTCGATTAGCATGTAGAGAGAAATACTAATAAAAATACTACGAAGAACTGACATGCGTGACGTGGTGAAACTTTGCGCAAACATTACCCAATGTGGCAAAAAAAATGTCGCGATATGCAAAAAATATCGGAGCTCTCCACCGAACGGCCACTCCATTATGTCAGCTACTCCTTCGCCACTTCATCATTGCATTTTTCTACAATGCGAAAATATATTCACCGAAAAAGCAGTGAATGTCGCTGCAGATTTTTTGTACTTCTTAAAATTGGCGCAAGTCACAGTTTATAGCAAGGTGTTACGCTTCGAGTGCTCGCTGACTTTATTTCTGGAGATTTCAACAAGTTACATAAAGTCAGCAATTCAATAGTTCACTTGTAAAATTTTTAATCATAATGTTGGTGATACATCACGCACATGTTGATGTCGACACTGCTATTAAGTGTCGTTCGCAAATATTATCGTTTTGTCTAGGATCCCCTATATAATTAGTGGAGACTGTCGGTGCAGAAACACGTGACGTTTTTTTTTAGATCATTCCCTTTATATTCGTGTGGGTTCTCTAAGAAGTTCATTTATATACACACACAGGGTTCTATAGTGGAACCTGAACATTGTTTTAGTGGAATGCTTAGAAGAAAACGCGAAATGACTGACAACCATTGCGCGTGGCTGGTACGACATCAACACACCGCTCTCCAACATTAAAGCAAGTGGTTCCCTGTGACGTGAGCATCAAGTTGTGTACACCGTTGAACACAGAAAACGCGTGGCGCTACCACTAGCCCCGTGTAGCGGCATCGTGGCGATCTTTTAGTCCTCGTTTCGTCTAAATCTAAACTTTGCATACCGGACATGGGGGGGGGGGGGGGGGGGGGGCGCCTTTCACTCTCGAGCAAAGGCCAGTGCGCCCGATGCCCTCTCATGTGAGTTTTCTAATGTCTACGTCACGAGCCATGGCCTCCGTGATCGGGCAGCACAGCAGGCGCCCGCCGATCTCGGAAGCTATGTACGAGCACGAGAAGCAAGCAGATGGCCCGCGGGAGCAGGCTTTCGCGAGCATCCAAGAGGCATTGTGCAGCGTAGCTAACATTACAACAGATCACGAAAGCGAAGCGTTCGACGGACACAACGCGTAAACAAGCTGGCTGCGTTCATCCATGCTGAACGACACCTATTGTCGAATAAAGTTGTACCTACCTACCTATCCATGCTGAGAAAGATTTATGCGTCAGCCACGGTTCGAAATTTGCGCGCTTGTTAAACAGAAAACAAAGAAACATATACTTAAGCCGGGTTGCTCAAGACTGCTAAAAAAAAAGAAAGAAGAAAACTGTATCAATAAGTTATAACTGAAGATTAACACTACGAAATCTAATATTACCTTTTCCTCATACAACAGGCACATTCACAACACTCGATCTATTTATATATGGGTAATGACTGATAGTGAAAAATACAAGTAGATATATGATATAGCGCTTTGAAAGGTGCTACTAAGTTCAGGATTATACTTTTGCAAAAGCCTGCAAACAGTGTGAGGACATCACGCGAGCAATTCCGCGATATTCTGCAATTTTCGCAAAACAGTCGAGATCGTTATTGAAAGTTTTGATACATACGTTAGGTACAGTTTAGTTTTCTTTCACGAATACAAGATAATTCCTCCAAATCGGTATTGCAGTTGCATTGTGTAAACATTTCTGCGTAAACGTATCTGAATAATCAAATTAGAGTTGCTCCCAAAGTTTACCGCTTCAATTACGTGAATGAACGCATTGACGCTCGGTCCACAGGACGATGCTGGTGACCGACTAAATCCCGAGCAAGCATGCAGAGAAGGCGTTCCCTAAAGTTCATGCGTGCATACGGCGCGTGCGCCTTACCGTCATGTCGCCGTAGACGGGAGTCCAGACGATGGGATGCCTCCGCGACAGCACCATGGGGCGACTCATGACTGGCACGTATTTCTGGATGACGGAAAAGAAGGTGTATTAAGACGTGCTGGCGGGCTAGTTGTTTAGTCATGATGGATCCAACATGGCAGCCCACTTTTTAAACAACGACGTAACACGTGTTTGGTCAATCTGTGTTACGTCGTCGTTTCGAAATGCGCTGCCATATTCCACCAGCAAAAAAAAAAAAAAGAGGTGTTGAAGAATCCATTTCCGTTGGCTGTGCGTAACGTGACAACATTTCGGCGTTACGGCGGATCGTTACGCGATTCACGGCATCGTGTGGGTTTACTATGGGCACTCAGGGAGAATCTGGTGGTACGTAGAGGATTCACTGCTGATGACAGAGTATGGGAGGGTATGCGCTAGAATACGATACATATATTTACAGTTTCAAGTATTCTATACCTAGTGTTAAAACGTAACCTGCTACGCCTCAGCTCCCCGCACTGAGTATCAAGTCTCAAGTTTAATTTACATCGCCGAAGAAGAGGTCCCATATTTTGCAATGTCACCTTTAACCCTGTAATGCCGAAACACAGTTGCACATCAAGGAAAATTGGAAGAAATTGTTGCCATTTAATTCTGGCCATGGAGAGTACATTAGTAGAAAAAAAACTAAGAATTTTTTTTCGGTTATAACTTAATTACCGTAAAACTTAATTAGGAAATAGTTTGTTACGCTGTCCACTGCTGAAACTTCACTGCAGCACATTAAGAACGCCACTATGGGCTTTGTATTTGGTTTCCCGCACTTCAGTTAGCCTTTTGAGGCATCAAACTCAGCGTAGCACATATTATACGTTGGAAATTACAGGGTTAATGCGACCAATCAGAACTACTTTCTGAAATAGAAGAATAAGGCTGAAACACAAGATTTCATGTTTCTATTTGGCTTTTTTGTGGGAAACACAACGTGGTTGTGCAGTTGTGCTAAATGTGCTCGTGTAACAGCCGTAAAGTTCTTGGTCCGAGCCCATTTATTAACAAGAAAGGTTTTTTGTTTTCTTGGGAAACACCCGCAAGGCAAGAAGGCGGGTCAAAGCCAGAAAATAGTGCAGCGATGTGCAATAAAGAAAAGGAAAATGCTCTCGCATTTAAATAAAAGTACTGAGACGTCGCAGCTCTGCGGCAACTATATCCATGGCCTCGCTGAAGAACACAAGAGCAACATTTTCGCAACGCCGTCGGACGGGAAGTCGTAGCTCACCAATACTTGCTCCCGAACTTCTGCTAGCGTCGTCACGTGAGTGTAGTAACCTGCAACGAGAAAGATTGACAGAGAGTTGGTGACAAAATAGAAGCAAGGAAGACATCGCTTTTGAGAGAGAACAAAATATACCGGGACCAGCCAAGGCGAATCCACGTTTCCCCCGAGACAAGCGGAAGATGTTTATACCACTTTGCGATCGAAAACAAAACAGAACTGACGAGTCACACTTGGCAGTAAGTGTGTCAAGTGTTAACTGTCGTTTCTTTTGTCCTCACCCGCAACGCACTACGTCTCGTAATGAATCACCAGACGAGCTCAAATCACCCCATTAATGAAGCACATTCCTCTGAAAACAGTATTTACATAAGCATTTCACAACGCATTTAAGTCGCTTAAAATGCGCTGACACAAACGGTATAGGATGTGTACAGACGGTTCATTCACTGTCGCTTCTCGTGGCAAGTGTATCAAGGCATATAACAGCGTTCCAGTGATTGAAACGCCACAATGACACTTAATGTAGTCATACATAATGTAGTGATACGTGAAGTACCTGCGAAGTGGCCTCAGTGTCTAATGCCTCAATATCTCAATGCCTCAATGCCGCAAGTCTAATATGCCTCAATGCGCGTGCGTGGAGGTGTACAACCTGCTTCCGCAATTCCGTCGTCTAAGTATTTACCATACGGAACCAGTAAGCGATATCCTGAAGCGTGTAAACAACATGTCAGCGTCTGCAGGAGTCAAAGTGTTTTTTAAGCGTTATAGCTTCTTCGCGACCATACCTTGCTTCAATCAACGCGCGGCTTAGAAGACGTTGAGCTTCAACAGAATCTAAAGCTGCGCGAATCGGTACGGATGCCTGACATAACAGCGCATGATGTAACGGCTTTTATGCGCGGCCTGTTTGTTTCCTGCGCCGTTACATTACGTGTAACGGAAAAGACGTGGGCTCTACGGGATGACTATACTTGAGTTTTTCTGGAATTTTTTTTTTAAATTGCCTGTGGCAGATAGCATAATAATTGTCCTTGAACTGGATTATTCGAAGAGGCAGACATTGCTAGCATGAAAAGTCAAAACACATATTCCACTAATTAACAAAAATCCACGAACTCCCTTCTTAATAATTATTTTAGGGCACATATTACAATTTACAATTCGTTGACTGATTTTTTTAAGACGTATCCACTTAAAATGAATCTCCAGGATGAAACCAGTTTCGAGATTTTATTTCCCAAAGTGTGGGACGAAATACGTCATCGCACATCATTCAAGTGGTTTAAGCATAGTCATGCCGTCAGCTTTCGTGAAAATTGACGCCAACCGGACCTCTAGACCGTTGTGAGGTCGCAGACGACGTAAAGTACCCTGATATGCGTTTTGAATACGGCGAGTTAAAATGATAATCCAGAGGTCGGCATCAACACGCCAGCCTAGGACACGATGTTGCACTTTCATCTCTTTGTTTAAACCTTTGCCGACGAGTAACATGAAGCAGTCGGTTTATCCAAATACATGGAGCTGCTATCATCATCATCAGCCTATTCATGTCCACTGCAGGACAAAGGCCTCTCCCTGTGATCCCCACTTACCCCGAGCTGCTATATTCAGGGTCTAATTGGTGGATTAAATTTTTGTTTATGCCCGTAACATATAGGTCCGAAATTAGAACTAATCAGAAATGTGACTAAAACCCTGAAATGTATTCGGGTCGCAGTCCTGAGGACTACATAGGTCTGAAGACGACATAGCAAGCACGTATTGGGTGAGAGCGATAACACGACAAAAGTCATAACTCGGTGAAAAGCGACCACCAGCAAAGCAAAGAAAAAAATTACACCATCTTCCCGTAGGGGAACCCTGAGTACTATGCGAAGCAGCCACGGGGTCGACTCAAGGTAGTTTTATCAGCTGTATAAACTTGGACATGCAGCAGCACCAGCAACGCGCAGAACTGTTGTCGACGCCGTCGGCGTTTTGCCCGCGTTCGCACCGAACGCGCGCGGCGTTGGTGACTGTTGCCGGTGCCTCTGGAGCACCTACCGTCGCGCCTCTAACCTAAGCTGCTTCGCATTATCGCGCGCGGAGCCGCAGGTGTTGCCATTCGTTGCGCAATCCGGAGAGGAGAGGAGCGTTCGCAGAGGAGAGGAGGAATGTCGAAAGGAGAGGAGACGATCGAGGGGGAGGAGGGAGGAGAGGAGATGAGACAAGAAGAGGCGAGGAGGGGAAGGAGAATGCGCATGCGCAGTAGGGGTGTGGACGGCTCACGGCGGATGGATGGATGGAGGGAGGGAGTGACATAGCCCCGACCATAAGCTGCTTCGCATCTAAAATTGATCAATTCACGCGCAGCAATGAGATGGAACACATCTTACCTCTGTTGGCGCAGGCCATCCAATTCATTTCCCGGGTGTCGGTTACCTCTCGACCAATGAGATAGGTGAACACGCGCACCTGCGGGAAACAGATGGTACAGTATTACCTGTCATTGTTTTTAATGAACCGGCCATTAGCCATTTAGGCTATCGGTCCGGATATGTCTATGTAAACTTGCGTTAAAAAAATGAACAAAAGCTTGTCGCAACGTTTCTGACCCGCTCCAGCGAGATATTTGATATAGTTACCGTACCGCCACAGAAATCTAATCTTTAAGTGAAAAAAAAATAACCGATATTTACAAAGCTTCTACTGGAAACCGCGCTTAAGTGGGCAGGACATCATCCTATGCGTATGTAAACGTGGTTCCAGCTAGAGGTGTGTGTGAAACAATTTTCCCGATTAGAGTTACAGGCATGTGGAACACCGATTCAGATAACAGAGACCATTTCACTGGAACACTGTGTCACATATTTATTGGGTGGACTTAAACAGGAAAAAGCTTCACATGCAGCGAAGCTGTTTAAGCGAGGGCTCACACATTTAGAAAGTACTGGGAATCTGACCGTTGGCTCACGCCCTAAGCCTAACGCAGCAGCCGTGTTGAAGCGCCCAGTGGTGACTTCGCAATGTATATTTGACAACTACACGAAGTAAGGTTTGTTCGTTTGTCAGCCGTAAGCATTTGCTTACTATTTCAGTTAACAAGCATGATGAACCAACATGAACAGATATAATGACCACTGAAGGCGATTTCAGTGCCGCGGCCGTATAAACTCCTAGCTGACCTCCAACGCATAGCTGGTATCATGCGCCGTGAACCACAATAATTGCCGATTGCTGGCGCGCACACACACAAAAAAAAAAAAAAATGCCAACAAGAAACGCGCACATAAGTTGTTTATTCGAAAGATTTGTACGCAAGGTATCTTTTTTTTATGTACATAAGCATTCATCATTACGTTTCAAAGCGAATTCGGCGCTCTTATACGCGTTGCTTTGCATTTACATTTGACACCGACCACGCCGTCGCACACCGCCTTCACCGCTCTACACAAGACCCCTCCCCGAACTCCTCCTAATAGTCTTGGTGTAAATTCCAAAATATGGAACGTAGTTTCGTTTAGGTTACTTGAAAATATTATAACTTCTCCACTTATAGGTTGAACCTAAGGGGAACGACATTAATATCACTATTCAGAAATGCGCCTTAACTTGAAGCCCATGCTTGACTTGATCTCGATGACGCTTGGCGTGAGCGTGCTCAGAAGCTCACGTTAGGAGTTATCTATCGATCAAGTCGAGCCTGAGCGTCACGTTTAGGTGCATTTCCGAATACGGGGGTAAGCGTGCGTAGATCACGGACTTACCGGGATGTTTGGCCAGTTGTAGTGCCTGAAGATCTCCTCGTAGGTGTAGGGAGCGCCGTCCGTGACGAGCATGATGGCTTGGTTGCATTGACTGCCGAGCCGAGACTTGTTGTACTGCGCGAAATACGAGGGCGAGAGAGAGAGAAAGGAGGGTCGGTGCGCGGTCAGCTACTGACCATTTCGTTTCACGGGATTTCATCTAGTATACTGTACAGATAAAGAATAACTATTATAAATATGCACACTAAACAGGTATTATTGCCCAAAATAATGTTAATTTGCATTGGGGTCAATACGAGGTGTACGCAATAATGCGTATAAATAAGTGGCAGCTCCGACCAAAACGTCATTCCTTGATTAGCAATAGCAATGTATTAGACAAATATTCGAAATAAGCTTTTTAGTTTTATCTGCCGTAAGCATTTGCTTACTAATTAAATTAGCAAGCACGCTGTTACGCGCGCACAGTCAAACATGAACAGATCTCACTCAGTGACCGCGAACGTTCGTAGTTACAACGCTGGTGTGGTGAAGAACGCAGGGTTCGGGGAGCGATCGCTTCGGACTGCCTCTCCCGTCAACGCGTTACCCACATTTGAGATTAAGCGACCTACAACGCTAGGCAGCGCACATGCAGCGATCAGCCATCTCGGCTGGCCAAAACTTGGCACCCGACGCAGATAACCCTATAGGGTTATCTGCGCCGTATCTTGTATACAAGATACGGCGCTTGGTCCGCGGTTGCACCAAGTAGCGCGAACAGCCATGCGTGACAAATGCCTTACTCAACGCGCGTAAGCGATCGTTGCATGAGTGCTCGCCGCAGGCACCGGAGATGATATACGCTGGTCTGCTGGTTTAACAGAATGGACGAGAAAGAGAAGAGGAATGCATCCGAATGCTGCATTGAATAATATGTAGCGATGAGATTAGATTAGCGTGCGGGTATCAGATGAATTACGTCCAATCAGGAATGATTGTTAATAGAGATTTCTGGCAGAGTTGTTTGTCTGTCAGGCAGCTGACTCGACAGGGCTGATGAGTATCAGTAAGCTATACAGCACAGAACTCAGGGGGCACATATACATTAGGACAAACGTTTGCTCAATGAACTCTGTTCATGGTCCTGTGCCGACGTTGTCAAGCCCTACTGAACAATGGGGCACGATCAGGCGACTGCTGGTGTCACGTGCAATCGCTGAGGTAGATTAAGAAAAAAAAAAAAAAAACTAAGAAAGAATCAAGCCTTCAACTCACGTGTTGCAGCATCTCGAAAGCCTGCTTTAAGGCGGCGGTGAAGTTGGCGATGTTGACCGTTTCGAGTTTGCTGAGATTTTGCTTGAATTCCTGCAAAAAGAGTCGGCGGAGCTGAGATGACGAACTGATGATGACAATGACGAATATCGTAGTCTGATGGCTACGATATTAAACAGAAGCCGAATAGCTGTAAATCTAAAATTCTCATGCTTTGCGCCCTGTGCTGATGCTGAACGGGTGTATGAGAGCATTAAATCTGCTGGGATTATATCTTATCATGAATATATATATATATATATATATATATATATATATATATATTCGCAAGATGTAGCAAACCGATAGCCTCGGTGCCATCGAGGGAGCATGGATAAAAAGAGGAAAGGCTTACAGCAGCCGTGTGCAACGCGGCTCCTGGAGTGCGACTTCCCTGCATGGACACTCAATGTGGGGCCCCGGCTACACTTTGAGACGGACCATGAACGCGGCTGTGTAGTCATACAATCAAATTACGCAGTCATACCAGTTAGGTGAAAAATATTTATCATCATAACAGAATAGCAGCCGCAAGCAGGACCATAGGCTGATTTTGTGCTACTACTCTCGTATGATGAAAAATGTCGAACTAGACCAATCCATTTAACTTGTAAGTTAAATTCCATGAGCGCAACTTGACTCAGTCGTCTGGTGTTTTCTTATCGTGAGCACATAATTTCAGAGCACAGGTCCAATGCAAGGTGTCGTATTATGTATAAACGCGGCTAAAACTTTGTTAGATGGACTAGTGCTTATGATTTTGAAGGTTTCTTTTTTTGTCTTTTTTTTTTATTTTGGCGTACGCGTAACTGCCTGAAGCAGATTCGAAGCTGAGCTTGGGTAATCTGGGCCAGTGTAGTGCAACGATTCGATACCAATTTGTTTTTTTTTCTTCCCCTTTTCGCGCTTCGTCAGAAGTCAGAGCGGCGCTCCGCTTAAAGACAGCTTGCACGTGACGTCACAGATGCAGCTTCTTCCCCTGCTGGTCTTCCAGCGTGTTGGCTAGGATGACGTCAGCGCATCTTATTCGCGGTCTGGGGTAAACTGCGCCAATGTCAGAGAGTGACGCGGTCTAAATGCCGCTGGCATTTGCGCCAGAACCACGGCAGAACCAACACCCAGGGGGCACGCCAGCATGCAGACCCACCTTATCGCAGTGCCAGTCCTCCAAAATGGCGGCTACAATGACGTAAGTACAAGCCATCTATACGTAATCACCAGCATTGGCCCGTCGTGAGCGGTGGATGATTAAAAACGCACAGCATCAGGCGAATGAAATCGCTACATCTATACAGGTCCTCGTGACTCTGGTAGTCACGTCCCAACGACGACGAATCGGGCCGCCGCCGAGCGGCCGGGTCGCGGTCGATGAGCGAATCGAAAAAGAAAGTGGCCGGTGCCCGTTTGCTACGTACCCTGACGTTCCTGGCGTTGGCCTGCACCAAGTTGTAATGGAAGCAGCTCACAACGGGTTCGATCACGTTGGAGAACTGTGGTCCGGCCGGAGAAGTACATGGATAAAGAAAATAGAGAGAGAGACAGAAAGGACAGTCGGCACAAAACGATCGTTAGCAGTTGCCAAAGGCAGGCGGTTCGGTTTATACGCACGGGGGGGGGGGGGGGGGGGAGGAGGGGGGTAGAGGATGGAGGTAATGTGTCCGAGCATTCCTACGATTAGCTGTAGTCACGTCAGCGAGCAATTTTACGGGCCTCGCGGGAATCGGGCGCTTTGTGGACTCGGCGACGTCTTTGCGCGTTCGTATACGCTTTGGCGGGGCCGCATTGCAACGAAGACGGCGATGCGATAAGAAAAAGAGACTGATGGCTCTTAGCAAAGAGATGCTTTTGCAAGGAGTTGCGATAGCAAACTCGAGTCTTTCGAGCACGGTGCCATCGGCGTGAGAACGCTTCCTCATTCCTCATCTGACCGAAAACATATTTTGTGACCCGTTAAATAGCCTCATTTTAGATAGTGTAGATGTAAAGCAACTTACGTGCAATGTTTTACGTTTCAAGTACCAGTAGATGCCTCACGGAAAGCTCGCAAAAACAGCCATTTTCGTTACCAAAACTGAAAAGAACGCCACCAGTAGCGCTCGCCAGTAGCGCTTGTGGCTGCATCCTAAGCATCCGCACCTGCGGCTGCCCGCAGCGCATAGAGTTTCTCACTATAACACCTAGAGGGTAATCTGGCACCATCGTCTATGGGAGTTTCTTAAAGGGCGGTGTGCCGTCAGGTGAATGACGGGATATGTGTCTGCGAGCATGGAGGAAGGAAAAAGATAGGAGGGAGTATACCGCAACGCGATTGAAGCCGAGTATGGTGGCCCAACACGTGGTGAAAACGTCAGAGCACGGACGATACGTTAGAGCGCGCGGTAGGTTTCAGTACTCCCGGTTGATTTTTTTTTCAATACCTATTCGGAATCATTTGAAACTCTTCAAATAAACAAAAACAAAACCAAACGAAAAAAAAACAAAACAACTTCCTCCATGTGAGCCAGCCGCTTCGGAGCGCGCACTGAATAAAAAAATCACAGCATATCCACGGGCTGAATGATGATGAGTGGGCGAAGCTCCGGAGGGAATCATCGGATCTCCCGCTTAAGGGGACGCTAGCACAAACGCGTTAGAAACGTGCAGTACTCTCTAGTAAGGGGGAGCGGCCACAGCATCTTACGCAGCCATTTACACATGCCGGAACGTGCACCGCGTTTGCCGACGCCATCACATGACTGCTTAGAGAGTATACCCCCCGCATTCATAAACGCTCCTCGACTTGAACTTGACTTGCCACCGCTTTGGGCAGCGCGTTCGAAACGCG
Source organism: Dermacentor silvarum (assembly GCF_013339745.2). Lineage (NCBI taxonomy): Eukaryota > Metazoa > Arthropoda > Arachnida > Ixodida > Ixodidae > Dermacentor > Dermacentor silvarum. The sequence continues at coordinate 79,226,532 of NC_051163.1, read as the reverse complement.
TTGAAGGTAAGGCGGAGAGGCCACAGCGTCTTACACCAGCTTCTTACACGGGCCGTAACGCGCTAGCACAAACGCGTTAGAAACGCGGCCTTTCGTTAATGTTGGGTATTTATTGCCATCGTGGTGCGTGTGTCCATGTCCGCTTCGTGGCGTAGTGGGCTAACGCCGCGCGCTCGGAAGCGAGGGGTCCCTGGTTCGATTCCGCGCTACGGACACAACTTCGGAATTTTTTTCTCATTTTTCTCAGACTGGTTACACACTACTGGTTACACACTACTACTACGACGACGGGGACGGAACGGGTGCCGCTATAAGGAGCTTCGCCCCTAAAACTACCGGTAACCAAACGTCTCGGCAAATCTTGATTCCCCGTGATCTCGACGCAAGAGGTCACGTGTTGGGCCACCACTGCTGGCTACACGAAGCGTTCGCTTGCCAAGGCTGGCTGCGTGACGTAATGCTCCCTCCTGTATTTTGCCTTCCTCCATGTCTGCGACACTCGTGTTTGCTGGTATTGTATACGGGGCTTCGTCTAAAACGTGGATACCGCTACACAAATAACGCGGTGTTAAAATAAAATCTCCATGAAAGGCTTCACCCATATTACATCTCTTCATATAGTTTACTCGCCTACAATTCAGGATCAAGAAAAGAAAAACAAGAACAGAACACAAGTTGTTTCAAAGCGAGCGAGAATCCTGTCGTCTGTCCTCCAACTTTAGCGACCAGCTGATACCTTTTACGTTTCATATAATTGTACCTCCAATCACAAGTCCTCATAATTAAACAAAACCTATTGTTGCGTAATAATAAAGCTAAAACAGCTTTTACGTGTTGTTTCAGCAGTAAATCAATCATTGTGACAGACAGAACGGTGCTACCCAGGCGCGTCTTCAAGGCGTCCTGGCTCTCCGAGAGCGATGCCAATCCGAAGACACAATGTACCGCATTCCCATGCATACCACAACGCAACAGCGCCAGATTTCCTTCTAGGTAATACAATGAGAAATTCTACGGCCGCAGCGCGCTGAAAATTCTCCGAGGCCATGTTCTGCAACTTACGTCATATGCGCTCGCCACCAGGTGCACAGTTTGTTGGCTTCGTTGCTATTTTTAAAAGCTTCTAATCGGGAAATTAGACCGTTACTAGCCCTGCATCGTTGCCAAGATTGCTTCAATTGTACAATCTATTCATTTATAACCTTTTCATTATTTCAATTTAGCCCATGTGAAAGTTTTGTTGACATAGGCCTTTAATGAAGCCTTTGAGTGCGGCGCGGCGCGCTATCGCAGCGCCCTCTAGTATTCACTTGGCGAACAACGGCTATTCCATTCGATATTTTATTTTTCTTGGGACTTATTCCACCTTTTCTACTTTTTACTGGCACAGGCATATGACATACAAGGGGCTTCAGACAATTAAGGTGGCATGACTCGGCGGAAGCCTTTCAATCTACAACCTGCCACGTAAGTAAACTTGCAGACGGGACCAGGACGGCTCACCCCAGCGCATTCGAGCGCACGAGTAAGTTTGAAGTTAGGAAGAAGAGAAAAGAAGAATCGGAGCACCAAGCGCATGCGTTTATTACAACTAGGTCATGCGGTGGGCAACCGGTTAAAATTGCAAATTAAATTCGGGGGTTTTACGTACCAAAGGTGGGCGACCGGTGCCCTATTACTTCTGTCCAACTTTATACTGCCACCGTGTTGTAAAAGAATTGAATGAGTGGGCTAGTTCCAACATTGTAAGCGCGAAAGAAACCCATACACATAACGATGGTCAACCATGCCTATTTCCGTCAAAGATTTACGCATTCTCGCTTCGTTCATGAGGAAGTCAAGCGTACATATAGTCATCCGTCTCTGTTATTTGTCTTTGTCACGTGCAGAAGATAACGGCTAACGGATCTCGGGGAGTGGCCTCGCAGCTAGGTGTGGACAAGCTGGGGAGCATTACGCCACTAGAATGTGGCGACGCAGCGGTCACATTTGGCGCGAAAAAAAAAAGAAAGAAGCAAACAATAGGGACTCCAATGCATCAACTTTACCTTAAATACCAAGGTTAACACACGCGAGTCTGATAATGATTATTGATGGCGTTTATTAGCGCAACGCTACCTGGACCACAAAGCGCCAAAAGAATAGGATTGGTCGGCTCATTGTAATGACAATAAATAACAGATGATCCATGTATTAAGGCGGCATAAAACGATGGGCCACGTTAGATAGTAGAGTCTATAGCATTTTTAAAGCGTCGCCAAAAGCAAACTGTATGATGATGGCTACAACTATACAGCGGGTGACGACAACGGAGCCCTTTTGGGCCCTCGTTTTGGCAAGGGTAGTGAGGCCCATTGCCTAGGTGAACATTTCGAGCACGTCAATCACTGTCTCATCTAATGAGGCTTGACAAGGTATTTTTTCAGACGTTCACAACTAGGCTTAAACTCAAACAGCCTCAGAAAGTCCTACGTGTTTAAACTGGACCGAGGGTTCATGAGAAACCTGGATGGCTGCAGTGGTGTGTGCGACATGTACAGAGAACC